>NW_020328344.1:0-21344 GCF_001858045.2 Oreochromis niloticus
TGAGCAAAGACAGTGTTATAAATATTTTGAGTCATTTCTATGCCTTGAAGTACTTACTCAGTACTTACTCAGCGCACACACAGATATTATATTCAAAATCATAACGGTCACGCCTTCGATTTCTACCGCTACTTTTCGTACAGCATCCAGGAAATGACGTAGACTGTTTCTACTGCATCATTTGCATTTTACATTCACTCTGTGGGCACATCTCCGCTAAAATCTCATATAAACCATTTCTACAACCACCAAACACAACGAAAACAAGCATGATTAAAAGAGCAGTTACGTAAATGCACACAAGTCCACTAAACAAACAAAACTGAACCACAAATTCATCAGACCTCATGTAACCGGATAAAGAAAGGCTGGTTATCTTCCAGAGCTATCACCGATTCCAAACACCAAGCTTCACCGCGCTCTGACTAAAATTCACTGAAAGAGCCGCAAAAGAAGACCACAAAACCACACACAGTTATCTAGAGAATCTAAAGAACAGCACAAATTCCAAAGCATGTAAAACACAGGAGCTGTGTCAAATGTTTCACTTGATTTATACGTTATTTATACCTCGAGCACCCTTTTTTCTTTCTTAATCATTTTTTTTGTTTTTTTTCTCCTAATGTATTCCTTTTTTGTTACCGACTTGTATTTGTATACATGAGTTGTAAAAGATGCTGCAAGCTGTGACATTTTCCTGCCTTTCTATAACTGCATTATTATGTATATTTGTTGTTTAGTTGTTCAACTTAAAAAGTAAAAAAGAAAAAATATTGGCTCAAAAAGTATTTTAGGCCTGTTAATAAATTAAATAATTTCTGCTGTTTAATACCTAAAAAATTCAACTGACATGGTGTTCAATGTGTGCAAAATTGGGCCTTTTGTTCAACGTCTGGATATTATGTGTTGGCAGTGCTGTAATTTTTCACGGTTTCACTTTAGAAACATAAAACTTTGCACAGATGATGTTTATACTGAATTTCGGGAATTAAAGGTCTGCAGCTCAGACACAAGCATTTCACTACATGTTGTACCCTGTATGATTGTGTATGTGACAAATAAAGGTTGTTTGTTTCTTTGTTTGTTGTGAAATGTGAACTGAAGCATGTTTTTAAAGGGTTATATGTTAAAAAATAAATAAAAAAATTTGGCGGGAATAAATCTACTCACTTTTTCTGTGTTCCAGTCTCAGTAACTTTGACACAGTAATATCTGCTGCAATATTTACACCTCTGATGACATTTCACAAGTGTTAGCTTTCTTTTGATACCACGATTGTATACACAGAGTTTGTAATTGCACTCAATTAATTTGGGGCATTTCATTTTCGAGCAGGAAGCTCAGAAACCCTTTGGGGCTCAGGTTAAAGAACTGGACCACTACAGGTTTTAGAAAACCCATCCAGAATAATTTTGTCCATCTGGGCCCATATAGGGACATCAAAGGTCAAAACTTCTGTTGCCCTGTGGAGGTTAAGCGTGGGTTTGCCCTGCTCACACACTCCCGCCCACAACTACCCACTGTGAGCCCATGCAAGTAATAACGTTTTGGCACATTACTTATGATAAGAAGCCACCATGAGGGGAAATACAGTTGTGGAGAAGATGAAACCAAAGCACCTGTTTGATTACACTGTCAGAAATATGAGGCTGGGAGGAGGCGACTGATGCAAAGCCCAGGGAAAAGGAAAGTTAACGATTTTTTCATTCCAAAAAATCATTTATACAGTTCAGTGGTCTACAGACAGACTGAAGAGAGAAACAAAGCTAGTATCGATCTGATACCAATACCAGTGCTGGTTTGTCATATTATACAGTGGCTTGCGAAAGTATTCGGCCCCCTTGAACTTTTCCACATTTTGTCACATTACAGCCACAAACATGAATCAATTTTATTGGAATTCCACGTGAAAGACCAATACAGAGTGGTGCACACGTGAGAAGTGGAACGAAAATCATACATGATTCCAAACATTTTTTACAAATAAATAACTGAAATGTGGGTGTGCGTAATTATTCAGCCCCCTGAGTCAATACTTTGTAGAACCACCTTTTGCTGCAATTACAGCTGCCAGTCTTTTAGGGTATGTCTCTACCAGCTTTGCACATCTAGAGACTGAAATTCTTGCCCATTCTTCTTTGCAAAACAGCTCCAGCCCAGTCAGATTAGATGGACAGCGTTTGTGAACAGCAGTTTTCAGCAGGTTTGTGGCTCAGCTGCAGGGGAGGGGTGAAGCAGTGGGTTTCGGGCAGAATGTTTCCAGGCATGTAGTCTTGGAACATCTCCAGATGGATCGTGGATAAGGCCAGGGCCATAGGCACCGTTCATGCAATCCATGTAGAACTGCAAGGGACTTCCTGTTGACAGACAGAAAAAGAGCGGTTAGTGACTTCCTTCCAAACTATTTTCTCCATGCACTTCATTCCACGCATTTCTCCTGACCATATGCAGATACCTGGGATGTGGGTGCCATCGTATTTGATATCCATCTCATGCAGACCGGCCTCTGTGGGAGCGTACTTGTCAGCAACTGTGCCATCGTTGTTGTCTGTGATGTCAAGCTTAGCAACTTTGCCTGATGCCATTCGGACCTCACCTAAAGCAGAGGACAAAAACAATGACACACACACATCATTATGCTCAAACTATCTGTTTATTAAGTAGACTTGTTACCTGTGACCTCTCCTTCTGGATGGTGAATGGAATCACCAGGTCAAATGGTCTCAGACTTGCCACATCCAGCCAGATCATTCCCATTGGTCGGTCTGTTGCCTGAGAGACACGCAAGTGCACACGTCAGATCACAGGTTGTTAAGAGATTGTGGCAACAGTTCTGGTTACAGCGACAACATGTCACAGACTAAATGAACACAGGAAATTAATACAGGACCTGTAACATCAGAAGGCTGTGGCTTCTTAACATTATGCAGCTCTGCTGAACTGTCCATGTGTTTCAGGCATCCCGTTTTTGACATGGAGAGAGAGAAATGAGAGAACGCACCCTCTCAGTGATGAAACACCTGCAATGAGAGACAGCAGACAATGATGCAGTCTGATGAAAGGAGACCATGTGTGCTATAGATGACAAAGGGACAACAGGGAGAAGCTGAACAAAAACTGAAGCTGAGAAGGCCGAGAGACCGGAGGCTGAGGTTTTAGATACCCAGGGCTGTTGGGGCATTTGGCTCTGTTGCATGAGCTGGTCTGACGGAGCTCCTTCCAGTACTTGGAGGGTGTAGGCAGGGATGATGGAGGGAATTGAGAGAGGGAAAAAGATAAGGCATTGGAGCGGATTAAAACGGCGTCAAAGTGATATAGCGAAACGGCTGCAGCCATCAGGACCAATCACAAAGCCTCTGTAGGGGAATGGATCTGTGCAATTTATGCAATTCCCTTCTCACATATACATTGAAACAGAGAAGGTAGGACTGACTAACAACCACAAGAGCTTTCTGAGACTGATTATATACTGATTTTGAGTATAAACACTAGCAAAATGCAAGTTTTGCTGCAGCAGATGTCATTGACTGCTTCAGGGCTGCTCCCAGCAGCTGGACGGTGTCCTGGAGTAAAGAACTACATATCTAGCTGTTGTGACAGTATCAGGTCAGTTCATGTCTACATACTCACTGGCTAAGTTATGGTAGTGAAGGCTCACTGACTCTGTCTTCCACTACTCTCAGACACTGTGTCATATTTTCAGAGGAGCCCAACAAACCACAGATCACTGAGCTGTCCTAACAAATCTCCAGCAATGATGCAACACGTAGGAAGACTGAGTTATAAAGACATGGCAATATTTCAACAAGGTCTTGAATTATGAGGCCCCGTCATATCTTAAACACATTAAGGTATCACATCACCCCGGTACAGCTCTTCACTCTCAGACTAGCTCTTTCTAAAAGTAGAATGGGAGGCAGAGCCTTCAGCTTTCAGGGCTCTGCTCTGAACCAGCTCCCAGTTTGGATTCAGGAGACAGACACCCTCTGTACTTTCAACATTACACTTACAACTTTCCTATTTGATAAAGCATATAGTCAGCCTTGGATCAGGTGACCCTGAACCCTCCCTTAGTTACACTGCAGTAAACCTCTTGTGTGGTTACTTATAGTTACCATTTATGTCTTTATAGTGAGGGTTAATAGTTACTTCCCAACCATTTATTCGTCTTCTATCACTTATTCATCTTCGAGAATGGAGATGTGCATGGCCCGGGAGTCCCTCTGCAAATCTCAACTCTTTGTTACAAACAGTTTTATAAAAGCAACCCCCCATTGTAAACCCCATATGGTGTGTCATTAACCTAAGACACTGCGTGTGTGTGTGTGCCTTCCTGCTGGTCATAAAAGGGTCATCTCCTCTACACTCTGAATCTAATATAACCACCACTACAGTCTACAGCTGATATTCCACTGGCCCTTAGACAGACCTATTACCTCGGTCTTCAGTGTCATCGTCCTCTATTCCAATGCTCTCTGCCAGTTCTTTCTGTTTGCGGTAATTCAGCAGGAACTGGCGAATGCTGAGGTCTTCCTGGTCACTGGAGCTTTGCCTGGAGCTGGCAGACGTACTGGTCCTGCTACAAGTGGAAGGAAACCACCTCGCTAAAGGAAAAACAAGACAACAATATGAGCATAGGTTTGGTTACAATAAAATAAGTCAGTTAATCAAAATCAGTGTGACACAGACGCTGATGTTTTTGAAAAGAGCCCATCAGTAACATTTAATTCATACATTTTTACTGTGCGGGCTTGTAAAACTTCTGTATGAATATTATTATGAATATTAATTCTACAACAGAAAACCACTCAGCAATTAAACATCACGATGTATTAAATGTTTCCAAAGATACTGATAATTTGATAACGAGCAAATTATACATCCTGAAGTGTACTCCTTGATAGAAACTTTGAAAGGCACTGCAGAAAACATAAAGTTAAGCAACATAAAACATGTGGCAGAGCATGCAATGAGTCACATTTTCTTCCTTGTCCTCTTTGACTCCCAGTATACGTGAGACTCAAGCTGACATCACTGTTGAAATCTTACCCAGTGCCTTCATGAGCGCGTGCAGCGCGGAGCAGAAAAGAGCAGCTGTGCGCTCGTAGCTGAGATCCAGATCCTGAACCATGTCCCCGACCAGCAGGCTGCAGTCAGAGTGAGTCAACAGAACTGTCAACACCGGTGGAGCCTGGCCAACAAGACAGGATTATAATGAAATACAGTACAAGCTCAGGGCAGCACAGGCTTAAGCAGACCAAGGAGGAAATCGGGTAAACCCTCCAGCAGTTATTTCTGTGTCCATTTTGGGTAAAAACAAAAAACACATCATAACTACCTGTAAATGCAGGCTGAGCCTCTGAAGGTTGAGTGATATGTCATTAAGCAGGTAGTCAGAGTTCTCATTGATCAGTTCCTTGAGGGAAGCGTATCCACAGACCTTATTGATGTTCCATATGGAGCTCAGCGCCGCCTGGCTGACCAGCAGCGTCTCCTCACCAGCTTTCTCCAGCACAGGATACAGCCAGGTCGTCAACAAGGGACGGAAATCGCGGCCCAGCGCCTGAGCACAGCAGGCCAAGGCCTCCGGTTGGATGCACAGCTGACAGATGTTGCTGTTGAGCTGGTGGATCGTGGACGCAGATCATTTTAGATGTTTCAGTAGCAGCCTGATGAAATTAGCTGTGTCGTTAACCCACTTCAGCCATCCAAACAGATGACCATCTAAGGTGAATTATGCAGATCACTAGCACAGTACACAGATTACCACTTCTGATTCCAGCCAGACTTGTTGTTACTTCATTCTAATCATGCAGTAACAACAAAGATTTATTCCTACTGGCTTTTTAAAATGTGCTTCTTCTATTCTAGAAAAACAAAAACATGTTATCACAGGGTTTGGTTTTTTTCAATGACATTTGTGTTGGCTGTGTCAGTTGCAGGCAAACATTTATCATTATTTTAAATCTATTTTTATGTTTTAGGATTTTGTAAACTGCCTTTTTTTATGTTTTTATGTTTTAGGATTTTGTAAAGTTTACAAAATCCTAAAACATAAAAACATTTTAAAAAAAGGCAGTTTACAATGTAAACTGCCTTTTTTAAATGTTAGATATTAGGAAATAGCTTAAAATTAGTGCATATTTAACTTGTTACACTGCCTTAATGTTGCCTGCATGGGATTTCCTCATCAGCATATGACTGTACCCTGGATGATGATATGTGAGGAGCTTGAACTTGATTCGCTAACAGAAACTAATTTAGCTAGCTTAGCACACATGTCTTGTGGCAAGATATATGCACCTAAATGCTTTAAGTCATTGGCTGTTCTGCCAAATTGCCACCAAGCTGCAACTTTGTGAGCTGACTGTTTGGCGATTTTTGTGTTTTAGACAACAAAAAGAAAAGAAAAAGATCTACGGATTCAGGCTTTTCCTTACCTGTGGTAGTGGCATAGAATGACGTCACTGACATTGGTTTAATATGAAAACAAACTTTGTCAAACCAAAAAAAACCCAAAAACAGAAGAAGTGAGTCGGCGTGTCATCTTTACCGAGCACCATACATGTTTTGCACACAAAAAAACAAGTATTGCCAAACAAAAGATAAATGTCCTTTTTTTTCCTAGTTTCGCCGGCTGGTCGTTTGGCGTAAGACGTAAGAAGTGGCGCTTTGAATCTGAGCGCCCGAGTTCGAATCCCTCACGGACTCGCTGCCACGACCATTGCTTGGGGGGCGGGGAGAAGCCAAGTCGCTTCTCCCTTTTCCTGCTCTTGCCAACTCCTCCGCCTGCTCTTTTATTACCTTTTATTACCGCAAAATACCCATGCTTGTCAGCTCTTCATTCCTCAACTATTTGCTGCTTATTACTCCACCTTCCACAACTTGCAACTTTCTCTCTTCAGGCTACCAACTCTGCCTTCATTTTTTCACACTGTCTCCGACACTTTTACATCAAATTATTACCACCTAATAAGCACAGTGACAGAGGGACCCCAGGCTTTTTTTCGGTAAGTTACATGTGTTTGTGTCCGTAACTACCGTCCTTAGCTAGGTCCTCAAATCTAGGCAGCTAAGATGACAACTGGGCTCTTCGGGGAAACTTGTTTTGTAAAGTTGGTTTAGCTAATCCGTAGAGGCCAATGAATTGACCGTGACTAAAGAAATGATGAGAAAAGCACTGGGTTGCTGTTGTTGCTCTCCGGTCACTGATGCTAGCTAAGAGGATGTAATAAAGGCAAGGTAGCAGAGATGAAAAAGGAGTGGTTGTTGATAAATAAGTGGAGAAAAAGGTGGGCAGGGAAAAAAAGCAGGTGTGAGTGTGTGAAATGTGAGTATTTGAGTGTAAAAATGTGTGGTCTCCTGCGAAAGGCTGGGTGCCCGATGTGCACCTTGCGCTCTTTAAATACAAGGATATTCCACGTTCTGCTATGTGGTGGGCTAGCAGGTTCATAACATAGAGGCTCAGGTTCGAGCCCTCGGCTCACCTGCCTCTCTATGTTTATCTGCTAGGGGGAGGTCCAGGCAGGGGATCTTGGAGTGAAAATTCCGAGGGATGAACCTTGTTCAGCCTGGACTTCCCCTGATTTTGATTTTTCTCTGTTTTTTCTTTTACCTGCCAGCAACAAACAGCCCAGCCTGATTTATGGGACCTCCTTCTTGTCATGGCTACCAAGGACCACTCTTCTTCTGCCAACAAGTCATTGCCTGACAAATAATTATTTCCTATGTTTCCCTATGGGGTTTTTAATCTCCAATATCTTTACATATCTTGCTAGATAGACTTCCCTCAACAGGGTTTACAAACGCCTTATCCTCTTTGTCCACTTCAAATAACTTTAAACAACTATTCTTAGATTTCTTGCAACATCTGCTGTCCTCTTGCACAGATTACGCTTTTTAAAAAACTAACAAACACTTTTTTTAACGTCAACCCATTGTTGGAACTAGATAAATAAAGCATATATAAAAGTCACTACCAAAAACTCATTGCAGCTTCGACCTTGTTATAGGAATGTTGTTTGTGGCTCAAGATGACTTGATTTCATCCATGAAGGATACATTTGATATATGTTTTCACATATTATAGACCAACAAGTTATTATAGCAGTTTAAATACGAGCGATCGGAAGCATGTGCTGATCAGCTTCAGTTTCTTCTCTGAAGTTGCTCTATTTCTCTTCAGGTTTCTCTCAGACCAAGATTGAATGTGATGACAAGGGTGATGGATGGTGTGACATGTGCTGCTGGCCCACAGAACCAGGTGAGTATGCTGTCCATGTGCTCTGCAACAATGAGGACATCCAACACTCTCAGTTAAGATTAGTTTTCATGATTGTTGCCTCAAGACCTGAGATCATGGTGGTGGGCTTGTGATGGACACACTTTTCATGGCTGAAAGCTCTCCTGTAGAGGCTAAGCCCTCTCGATCAACAACACACCTGCCGCTAACTACGTGTGTCTACCTTAAATATCTTTACAAACTCAAAATGTGACCTCTAGCACCAAACGCTTGCTGCAGTTCTTGGTGTCAGAGGTGACACACAAGGTATCGGGTTTTAGGTGCAATTACTTTTTCATATAGGACCAAGTATGTTTGGATAGCTTTTTCCCCTTGAAAACTGCCGTTTAATATTACACATTCTTGTCTAATATTATAAATGTATTGATCTGAAACGTGTAAGTGTGACAAATATGGAATAAGATACGAAATCAGAAAGGAGGCAAATATTTTTTCACAGCGCTAAGTCTGTAAATGATCTTCTTTGGCTGTAGTAGATCTTTGACTTGTTCCTTTTTTAATTGTTTGTTTAAAATTGTTTTCTCTAGGTTAAGGCGTACGGTCCAGGCCTTCAGAGCAGTGGTCTGGCTGTTGGAAAACCCACTGAATTCACAGTTGATGCCAAGCAAGGAGGAAAAGCTCCTCTGAAAATTATAGCCCAGGTATATCTGGCTTTGTATATGACCACAAATATGTTAAATATATTGCATGTACCGTATTTTTCAGAGTATGAGTCGCACTTAAAATCCTTTAATTGTGCGCCTTATGTATGAATTCTGGTTGTGCTTACTGACCTTGAACCGATTTTATGTAATACACGGCGCTCAAAAATCTGTCAAAAAATGTTTTAGTACGACTTTGGTAAGCTACGAAGTCGCACCGCTTGATGGATTGTCGGAGCATCATGGTTACGTAGTCAGCAGCCTCGCGGAGTGATACGCGCTGCGCTTCAACATAATATTACTGTATTGTGTGTGGATAAGGACCCCAAAATGGCACCTGTTAAGAGACATGCTTACGAAGCGGATTTCAAACTCAAGGCTGTCAGTCACGCAGTAGAACATGAGAATAGAGCAGCTGCGAGAGATTTCAACATTAATGAATCAATGGTACGGAAGTAGAGGAAGCTAGAAGAAAGAGTCGAGTAAAGTTTGACTTATCTGACTGTTTTGTTTCGCTTAATGCGTTTTATAATCCAGTACGCCTCATGTATAAAACCAGACCTGTTCATCAACAGTGCGCCTTATGGTCCGAAAACTACCGTGTGTTAAATCTGATTGAACTAATCCCTTGTCTTCTGCACAGGATGGTGAAGTCAATTCTGTGGATGTCCAGGTTAAGGATAATGGCAACAGCACATACACCTGCACCTACACCCCACGTAAGCCTGTGAAGCAGACTGTGATGGTCTCCTGGGGAGACTGAGAGTCCATTCAGGGTGAGTATGCACTCACTTTCACTCTTGCATGCAGGGTTTGCCTTTTCTTCTCACTGAAAAGTCTCTTGAGTTTTGGTGTTTGTGCCCACAGATGAATATCGGAGCAGGCTGTCATCCAAACAAGGTGAAGGTCTCTGACCCTGGAGTGGCAAATACGGGCCTCCAAGCCTTCCAGCCAACATACTTCACTGTTGACTGCTTGAGTTTTGGTGTTTGTGCCCACAGATGAATATCGGAGCAGGCTGTCATCCAAACAAGGTGAAGGTCTCTGACCCTGGAGTGGCAAATACGGGCCTCCAAGCCTTCCAGCCAACATACTTCACTGTTGACTGCTCAGAGTCTGGTCAAGGTAAAGCTCCATAAAACTGTGTGTGTGAGAGTAAAGAGCGCAAACATATGCTCATGTCAAAGAAATATTCCAAACAACAGATATTACAGGGAAACTTATTTAACCCACCTGCTGTTTGAGGCTAAAAATGACTGTAGAGCATTACCTGCAAAGGTAACATGCTAACACAGCCTTTGTCCTCTGCCATCAGGACAAAGGCTGTTTGCGTTTAGGCTATTCCAATGACATCCTTCAGGGTCAAAGTGGATCCTTCTCAAGGCAGAGGGACCAGGACTCAGCCGCAGTGGTAAGAATACCTGTACTGCCTCACAAAGTCAGAGAGTGCTAACAAAAACAGTCCGTTTATTTAGTTTATTGGTCTATAATACGGTCTGAATGTTTTCCGTCATACTACATGGAACAACTCTTCATAACACTTTTATGAAAATGTTTGACGAAATTGACAAGATCAAAATTCAAATCACAATGGCAAGGATTTAAAAACAAGAATAAACATGAATAAACAGGGTTGTAGTTGGTACGCGAATGTAAACAGGTCCTTTTGAGCTGTCATTTGAACTTTGCTTTTAAGTGTTTGTCAGGCAGCACAGTGGCACGGTGGTTAGCACTGTTGCCGCACAGCAAGAAAGTCCTGAGTTCAATTCCACCATCAGGCCGGGGTCTTTCTGTGTGGAGTTTGCATGTTCTCCCCGTGTTTGCGTGGGTTCCCTCCGGGTACTCCGGCTTCCTCCCACCATCCGAAGACATGCAGCTTGTGGGGATAGGTTAATTGGATAATCCAAATTGTCACTAGGTGTGAATGGTTGTCTGTCCCTGTGTGTTAGCCCTGCGACAGACTGGCGACCTGTCCAGGGTGTACCCCGCCTCTCGCCCTATGACAGCTGGGATAGGCTCCAGCGCCCCTGAAAAGGATAAGCGGAAGCGAATGGATGGACGGATGGATGTTTGTCTAAGCATGAATGTTTTTACGATGGCTTTCCCCCCCACCTTGTACGGTTGCCAGTATATTGATGTTTTTATTATTTTTTTAAATGAATCTAAGCTTTTCGAGCAGATCAGAGGTGTCAGTGTATTTTCTTTGGTCTCTGTTCTGGCAGAGATAGCTGTTGGCAAAGACCAGCTTGTGCTGGTGCTTGTTTCTTCCTCCCCGTTATCACCACAGCTTTATTCAAAGAAGGTGATCTGATCTTTTGGCTCGTCTGTCCAATAGTGTAGATTATTGCAGAATTCAGATCAAATCAGGGCCCAAACTTGTGTGAGTAACTTTATGAAGGGAATAAAGGGAACTCTGCCAGCTGCCAGCTGAACTGTGTAAAACCTAAATTACAGTAGACTGGTCTCATTTTGAAGGTTATATGGGCTTATGATTATATTTAGCGATACAACTGTGTAATGTATGTTCTATGTCCTGTTTTTTAGGGGTCTTCTGTGAGGCAACAACAGACTTCACTGTGGATGCACAAATGAGTTTGCGCTCCATGTTTTGAGGGTCATGAGCTTCGCCTGGCGCTATGGCTGGGCTGAAATATTGCAGGTACAAGTGCGGAGGGTTTTTGCAGCAACGCTTACACTTACACTGATAATGGTTTTCTATAAGTCTACATGCCTGGAAACATTCTGATCAGATGCCTAAACTGAAGCAATAAAAATGCAGTCAATTTAGTAAGGATATATGTGTGACAATGAAGACCCGACAACAGCAGCGTTGCAGTTTAGCACGTTTTTATTGGCTTTCACACTGCTCCTGTAGCACACACACCACCCTCTCCTGCGGTCCCGGCAACATCTTTAACAGGGAAGACGTGATTAGATGATGGGCTCAGGTGTGTGAGTCAGCCAGTATCTGTTTTGTCTGTCTTAGGAATCTCCTTTGTTCCCAAGGAGATTGGTGAGCACCTTGTTAACATCGAGAAGAACGGCCGTCATGTTCCCAGCAGCCCAATTGCTGTTATGATCAAGCAGTCAGGGATTGGTGATATGAGCCGTGTGTGTGTGAGTGGACGGTGGCTGACCGAGGCCAGGACTTTTCAGCCTTGAGAGTTCATCATTGATGCAGGTATATGCTCAGTGAAAGCATAAATACTGTGATATTTTTCTTTTTAAACATTCAAATAGAATATTTGTCAGTCTCATCTTGTTATATTAGGCTTCCTCTGCTTGAGCCTTTCCACTGAAGGACCCAGTTAAGTGGGCATTAACACTGAGGACCAGGAGGATGGCTGGTGACACGATGTGTTGCTTTTTGAGGTCTTTTAGCCTGTTTCACTTTGTCAGACAGGTTCTATTTAACTGATTTCTTGATTCACAAGTCTGCAATTAATCAGGCCTGAGTGTGTCTAGTAACACTGAACTGAGGTTTCCAAAATTGGTTAATCACAGTTAACTCGTGATTTAACAAGAGGGGCAATTTGTTTTTACACAGGACCAGGGGGGTTGGATAATCTTTCTCCCTAATCTATGAAATCATCATTTAAACACTGCATTTTGTATTAACTTGTCTTATCTGTGTCTAATATTAAAATGTGTTTGATGATCTGAAACATGTAAGTGTGATAAATATGCAAAACACTAGGAAACCAGGAAGGGGGCAAACACCTTTTCACATCACTGTAGACGTGATTACAGAATACCTTTTACATCCTGGATTACAATAGGATATCCATCAACGGCAGATACTGGTCTCCATGACACACAGATACTGGAGTGGTCTGAGAGAAAGGAATCTGTGTCTCTGGACCAAAATGACTGTACGTGTAGTGCTGTAGAAACAATACTGCCCACAAACCTTGATGTTTCTATATGTGGAAACCTTCAAGTATGCATATCCTCCTGTAAGGGTAAAGTAATGGGACATTTGCACTTTTTGCATGTAAGCCTGTCGGTCTTAACTGGAAGTTGCACTTGAGCTGTCTTGGCATCTTTCCCTTCTTTGACTCACCAGTTTTGCCCTGAGCTGAACCGCTGCCTCCTTCTCTGTTGTGGTACTCAGCGGTGACCAAGATGCTGTAACGTGCATCTGGCTGCAGTGACTCCAGCATCACCTGCTTCTCTCCACCAGGGACCAGCACCTGCAGACAACAAACAACACTATCATCCCAACACAGTCAGAACTCATTTAAAGTTTTGGGACTTGTGGAATTTCTGGAATTCTGACACATGACAGCCGGCTGAAGCCCAGAAGAGGTGAAGATGTGATGACTACGACCCACTCACAGTGTGATCCTGGCTATCAGCTCCAGTCAATGCTGTGTAGGACACGTGATACTGGAGGACATGAGCATTGGGAGGTACCCAACTGATCACCATGCTGACGGCAGTCTCATCAGAAAGCGTGAGGCTGGTTGGGCCTCCACCAGAGCCTGCAGCAACATCATAGAAGAGATAAAGTACCACAGCTAACGACACTTAACACTCACTTTCTTCCTTTATAGGAGGAAATTATTTTGGCAGCAGAGCAAAGTGTTTTTTTTAGAAAATAAATGTAAAGTATAACAGAGAATTTGATACTTTGATTTGATACTTTAACCTCACTACATTTATTTCATAGCTCAGAGTTCTAGTTACTCAAAGATGAGAATTTAGATGTGAAATTTAACCTTTAAGTGACTAGTACTTTGAGAACTGCCATCAATTACACAATGAAGTTCATTGACGTACAGGTTATTGTATTAGTAATG
Organism: Oreochromis niloticus; assembly: GCF_001858045.2. NCBI lineage: Eukaryota > Metazoa > Chordata > Actinopteri > Cichliformes > Cichlidae > Oreochromis > Oreochromis niloticus. The sequence goes on from NW_020328344.1 coordinate 13,746, forward strand.
CTATATTGTACATAGAGACACAATATGACAGAATATGACTGCTGCTAATGTGACTTAGGTAAATGGTTTCAGGCTCTCCCCTCCTGAGTTTGAGAAATGTTCAGGATCAGAAAATGTGTGACTCACAGGTGCTGTAGCATACGGCCACAGCTTCACTCTGAGCTCCATCTCCATAGAGTGCAGACAGTGATATCTGATGCTCCTTAAGACACAGGACAACAGTTTATTGAGACATTGTATTTTTTACTTCATAATATGTACTCCAACAATCCAATAGTTCTTCCCCACCTGTCTCAGGTCGCCTCCACTTAGTGAGGTAAGAAACATCATCATCAGCTGCAGCTTCCCAGCGCACCGTGATGTCACTGTCTGAGAAATTAGTTACCCTAAGGTCAGAAGGAGGAGGCACCTTCACTAGAAGAAAAGAATAATGTGTATGGGAATTTTTTAAAAATGAGAAAGCTACATTTTGACATCTTTCATTATTAATAACATTTACAGTACTGTGCAAAAGTCGTGAGCCACACGCTGAAGTATTTCTTTGGACATTATCTGGTTTTTCCACTCCTTTTTAGTCCAGTTCTTGTACCTGACCATTTTCTGAGTAATGTTTTTTGTTTGTTTGTTTTTTGTTTGTGTAAACACTTGGCACTGACCATTGTTGGAGAATTAAAAAGCACCTAAGTCAAGGAATGTGTGTGCACATAACAGAAAACTTGGGAAAGAACCAATTTTAAATCTTTAAGCATTTTGTTACTAGCGGCCTGTCACAAAAACACATTTTGTATAGTGTTTTTTTTTTTTTTTTTTTTTTTTTAAATCTTGTGAATAAAATGTATACAAATGTGTGTGATTAATCACAATGTGTTAGTGTGTAATCACCCTGAGACATGCATGCCTGTCTGCTAGCGTCAGATCTAAAGCCATTTCTGATTTGGAGATGCAGGCTGCAGATTCTGTCCAGATTATCCCAGCTCTCGTCACTAAGCATCCAGTCTTCACTTATCAAATGTGTAAAATTCAAGGCTGGTCCTTAAAAGCTCCCAACAAGGCAAAAACTGTGAATCTAACCAAAAGTGTATTTCCTGTTTCTCCCACATATTGGATTCCACAGTTCCTACAAGTGATCAAATATACACAGTTTTTAGATCTTGGAGTCCCTTTGCACAGTGATAGAAAAACATTACCATTGGAATAACTGCCCACCCACTTGTGGTGCTGGAAAAATTGCCCTGATCTCTGCGCTTAGGCTCAGAGAGAGGTGAGATTTTAGCCTTTACAAGGAGATCACCCAGGTTTTTGTTCCTCCTGAAGGCTGCAATTGCCTTGTGATCCTGAAGCATATGTGTGTCCTGAGTGAACCTTTGAAAGTTGCTCTTGATAACTCTGACCAATTTGCAGGTGGAGGGAGAATATGTGATCACCACTGGGATGAGGGGAGAAACATCAATTGGCTTGGTCTGCAAGAATGAATTGAAACATTTTCTTAAAAAGGACCAACAGTACCCCCTAGTGGAGAGAGCTGAGAATAAAATCTTGACAGCTTCCCCCAAATCACTCTGTTGAGTGCAGATCCTGTGAAATCTCAGTAATTGGGATTTAATTATCCCTGCAAATGTGTGTTTTGGGTGAAAACTTGTTCTGAACAGTAAGGCATGTGTATCTGTAGGTTTGAAAAAGACTTTAACATCTAATTTGTGGTCATTTGGGAAATTTGGGCCCTTAAATGTAGTTGTGTCTAAAAAATCAATTGAGGATTTATTAATGGTGGATTTCAGTTTGATGGAAGCATTATGGTCATTAAATTGTCATTATTAACATTAATATGAATTATCAGTGTAAATATGCTTTTGCGAATGTCTCCTGTTGTCAGATATCCTGTTTGGATCGTCCACTTTGACTCTTCACATCGTATGTTATATTCTGTTAAATATTTAACCTGTGAGTAAAGGAAACTGATACTCACACTGAGTAAAGCGCCAACAACAGTGATGTTGTTGCACCAGAGTCATGTCTAAAGTTCTGTTCAGTGTTTTGGTTATTGGGAGCAGAGTGTTTCCCCTACTTAAAGCAACGTGATCAGCAAGTACAGAATCAAACAGGTTTTTAATCACTGTACTAAAGGCACAGATGGGGATTGAACCCATGAGCTTTGGCAGACGAGACCAATGCCTTGCCACTTGGCCACTATGCCACACAGGCTGAGCTTTGTCCATACCGTAACATCATATTCCTCTTGAATTGTTCAATTAAATGAATTGATGAACATGTTTGTCATCTTAGTTGGTTTGAGTGCTCAAAGTAGAGAATCACTGCATAAGAATCAGTCCATTCAAAAGCAACATTCTCCAATATTCCAAAAACCCAGAGAAAGATTGCCAAATGCGAACATCATTCCAAGGAAAGCATGAAAAAATGTTGCAAGCTTGTAAAGTGTTGCCACATTTATAGTGCATCTGGTCAACACCGGCATTATTCTGTTAGAATTACTATCACCCAGTTTCAGCCAAGCTTTAGCAGTGACATTTCACTCCACAATGCTCCACAAACCATCATGGTGGTGTTAAATCATAAACAGTATATAACGCTCTATTACTCAATAAGCAATGGTGTTTTGTAAAACTTGAGTGGACTGTTATTTTTATGCTTGTGTATAATTTCTGACATTATGCAGATGTACTCTTTATAAGGCTGTGGAAACCTGCAGTCAGGTGAAACTGAAGAAGTCACTTTGATGAGTGAAAAAGATGCCCAGAACAGACTTTCGGGAGAACATTGCTCCTGGACGGACTGTTGTTTCTTACAGCTAGTGTCTAGTACAGAAAGGGACTTTTTGTTTCCCTTGTCAGCTTGTATTAAAGGTATAGATGGGTATTGAATCCAAGATCTTCAGTTTACAACACTAACACCTTGCCACTTGGCCACCAGGCCACACTGTAGAACCCCAGCACCGCCATCAGGCCAAACTTTTATTGTAGAATAAATGTATCTTGGAAAGTTTGCATTCAAATCTTTTCAAGATTACTGACACCCTATTGGTTTTTGGTGATGACAGATTTAGTGAATCTTCAAAATCTTTCATCCAATTGTTTTCTAATTTTGGGTGCACGTCTGTGCCCTTTAGAATGAGTCATGTTGATTTTTGTGACCCTAGACATCCCTTTCACTCACCCTTCGTCTTTCCTTATCCAGGCTTGGGACCGGCCACGGCAGAGTTGAAGAAGGGTTTTCTTCTGCTTTATTTTTTTGTGTGAGTCTTTATGTACTTGTTCTTTTTGTTTGTTTGTTTGTTTGTTTGTTTTTTGGGGGGGGGGGTGTACATATTTGTGAAACAGAAAATAATGACATCGCTCAAATAATCAGAACATGGAACAGTTGTTGTCCAACAGTCAAGTTTCTTGTCTGCACAAGTGTACACATGGATGAGTGTGTGCATACTCATGCACGCACACACCCACACACACATTTCTTGCACTGTGCACAGGTCATGCTCGTCTTACAATCATCATAGCACCACCACCCTCACCCTCCAAGCCTGGTTTCTTCCTGTTAAAGGGGAGTTTTCCCTTTCCACTATCACCAAGTGCTTGCTCAAAGAGCGTCATATGATTATTGTTGGGTTTTTGGGTTTGTTTGTTTTTTATTGTTACTGTAGGGTCTTTGCCTTACAACATAAAGCAGCTTGAGGTGATTGTTACTGTGATTTGGTGCTATATATACATATACATTCTGTTGTTACATTGTACAGTGTGCCAACTTTTGTAATTAGTAACATAGTTATGCCCTTATTGACTATAATACAAAAACAACTAAAGCTTTAAAATAAGTGTCAGTGAGCTGAAAAACATATTTATACCAAACATAGTACAGCAGAATCTAGTAAACATGGAAACACCTACCTGAAACACAGACTTTATGTATTTTAAGTACTTGAGTAATGTTCCCACTACTATGCACTCACTTCCGAAGATATTAGACTAATGAGAGAACTCTGAGCCCTCCGCTCATGTGAGATTCACTTTCCACTGTTTCTTTTCTTTCTTTCTTTTTAAATCCCTCTCCATTGCATTATGTCTTGAAATACCAGGAAACCAAGCATCTGCATCTGGAGACTTTTGACTCAAGGCATAAAACCAAAACAATGTAAAAAAAAAAAAAACAATAACAAAAAAAATGAATACAGGAAAATTACATTTTCACAAATGTCAAACATTTTTTAATTAAAATTCCTCTTTTTTTCCTACTAAAAGTTGTAAAAATGAGTCCAAGGGCATGATGCCGTAGCAGAGGATGTACTTCCTGAGGCAGCTGAAGAAATTCAACCTGCCAACACGGATGATGATGCAGTTCTACACTGCAATCATCGACTCCATCCTCACCTCCTCCATCACCGTGTGGTACGCTGGAGCCACTATCAGGGACAAACAGAGACTTCAGCGTGTTGTGCGCTCTGCTGAGAAGGTGATTGGCTGCAAACTCCCATCTCTGCAGGACCTGTACACCTCCAGGACACTGGGCGTGCAGCTCGGATCACAGCTGACCCTTCTCACCCTGGACACAGTCTGTTTGACCTGCTCCCCTCAGGCAGGAGGCTCCGGTCCATTCGCACCAGAACCTCTCGCCATAAGAACAGTTTCCATAGAAGCATAGATGCATCTGAACATGTGTAGAGAATGACCGTGCCCCAAATTGCCAAATTGGTGTCTTAACACAAGTTGTTTTTTGTCTGTTTGGGAGCTGACACAGTCTCAATGGAGATGGGTTTTGGGGGGTAGCAGGAGGAGAGAAGCTGCAGAGAGGCGTGTAAGACTGCAACTCTCCTTCCTGGTCCCAACTCTGGATAGTCATATTTTGGGGGTTTAATAAATTGGTCCATATTTCTAGAAAGAGAGCTGCTCCATCCAAAGTGGATGGATGCCGTCTCTCCTAACAAGACCAGGTTTCTCCAGAAGGTTTGCCAATTATCTATAAGCCACATCGTTTTTCGGATTCTAAACTGACCGCAGGTGTGAATGTGAGTGTGGATGATTGTCTTCTATGTTAACCCTGGACAGTTTAACTTGTACCCTCACTTCATGGTAGCGCAATAAGTGGGAAACACCTATTCCGACACCCATATCTTAGATTAAGCTAATAGTATTAGTGGCTGTTATCAAAGGTTACCTGGATTATAGGTATATTCAAACTTACATAGAAGAGATAAGAGTGCGTGCGTATATGCTCACTTCTGACGATGATAATATGATAAGGGTTATCTCATCTGTATGAAAGTACTTCAAACACCACATGCACAGCAATGTTATTGTGTGTCTAACGATCTATAAGTGAGCAAGACAGTGTTATAAATATTTTGAGTCATTTCTATGCCTTGAAAGTACTTACTCAGTACTTACTCAGCGCACACACAGATATTATATTCAAAATCATAACGGTCACGCCTTCGATTTCTTACCGCTACTTTTCGTACAGCATCCAGGAAATGACGTAGACTGTTTCTACTGCATCATTTGCATTTTACATTCACTCTGTGGGCACATCTCCGCTAAAATCTCATATAAACCATTTCTACAACCACCAAACACAACGAAAACAAGCCATGATTAAAAGAGCAGTTACGTAAATGCACACAAGTCCACTAAACAAACAAAACTGAACCACAAATTCATCAGACCTCATGTAACCGGATAAAGAAAGGCTGGTTATCTTCCAGAGCTATCACCGATTCCAAACACCAAGCTTCACCGCGCTCTGACTAAAATTCACTGAAAGAGCCGCAAAAGAAGACACAAAAACCACCACAGTTATCTAGAGAATCTAAAGAACAGCACAAATTCCAAAGCATGTAAAACACAGGAGCTGTGTCAAATGTTTCACTTGATTTATACGTTATTTATACCTCGAGCACCCTTTTCTTTCTTAATCATTTTTTTTGTTTTTTTTCTCCTAATGTATTCCTTTTTTGTTTACCGACTTGTATTTGTATACATGAGTTGTAAAAGACTGCAAGCTGTGACATTTTTCCTGCCCTTTCTATAACTGCATTATTATGTATATTTGTTGTTTAGTTGTTCAACTTAAAAAAGTAAAAAAAGAAAAAATATTGGCTCAAAAAGTATTTTTAGGCCTGTTAATAAAATTAAATAATTTCTGCTGTTTAATACCTAAAAAATTCAACTGACATGGTGTTCAATGTGTGCAAAATTGGGCCTTTTGTTCAACGTCTGGATATTTATGTGTTGGCAGTGCTGTAATTTTTCACGGTTTCACTTTAGAAACATAAAACTTTGCACAGATGATGTTTATACTGAATTTCGGGAATTAAAGGTCTGCAGCTCAGACACAAGCATTTCACTACATGTTGTACCCTGTATGATTGTGTATGTGACAAATAAAGGTTGTTTGTTTCTTTGTTTGTTGTGAAATGTGAACTGAAGCATGTTTTTAAAAGGGTTATATGTTAAAAAATAAATAAAAAATTGGCGGGAATAAAATCTACTCACTTTTTCTGTGTTCCAGTCTCAGTAACTTTGACACAGTAATATCTGCTGCAATATTTACACCTCTGATGACATTTCACAAGTGTTAGCTTTCTTTTGATACCACGATTGTATACACAGAGTTTGTAATTGCACTCAATTAATTTGGGGCATTTCATTTTCGAGCAGGAAGCTCAGAAAACCCTTTGGGGCTCAGGTTAAAGAACTGGACCACTACAGGTTTTAGAAAACCCATCCAGAATAATTTTGTCCATCTGGGCCCATATAGGGACATCAAAGGTCAAAACTTCTGTTGCCCTGTGGAGGTTAAGCGTGGTTTGCCCTGCTCACACACTCCCGCCCACAACTACCCACTGTGAGCCCATGCAAGTAATAACGTTTTGGCACATTACTTATGATAAGAAGCCACCATGAGGGGAAATACAGTTGTGGAGAAGATGAAACCAAAGCACCTGTTTGATTACACTGTCAGAAATATGAGGCTGGGAGGAGGCGACTGATGCAAAGCCCCAGGGAAAGGAAAGTTAACGATTTTTTCATTCCAAAAAATCATTTATACAGTTCAGTGGTCTACAGACAGACTGAAGAGAGAAACAAGCTAGTATCGATCTGATACCAATACCAGTGCTGGTTTGTCAATATTATACAGTGGCTTGCGAAAGTATTCGGCCCCCTTGAACTTTTCCACATTTTGTCACATTACAGCCACAAACATGAATCAATTTTATTGGAATTCCAACGTGAAAGACCAATACAGAGTGTGCACACGTGAGAAGTGGAACGAAAATCATACATGATCCAAACATTTTTTACAAATAAATAACTGAATGTGGGGTGTGCGTAATTATTCAGCCCCCTGAGTCATACTTTGTAGAACCACCTTTTGCTGCAATTACAGCTGCCAGTCTTTTAGGTATGTCTCTACCAGCTTTGCACATCTAGAGACTGAAATTCTTGCCCATTCTTCTTTGCAAAACAGCTCCAGCCCAGTCAGATTAGATGGACAGCGTTTGTGAACAGCAGTTTTCAGCAGGTTTGTGGCTCAGCTGCAGGGAGGGGTGAAGCAGTGGTTTCGGCAGAATGTTTCCAGGCATGTAGTCTT
>NW_020328345.1:0-20430 GCF_001858045.2 Oreochromis niloticus
TGACAAAGGGACAACAGGGAGAAGCTGAACAAAAACTGAAGCTGAGAAGGCGAGAGACCGGAGGCTGAGGTTTTAGATACCCAGGGCTGTTGGGGCATTTGGCTCTGTTGCATGAGCTGGTCTGACGGAGCTCCTTCCAGTACTTGGAGGGTAGGCAGGATGATGGAGGAATTGAGAGAGGGAAAAAGATAAGGCATTGGAGCGGATTAAAACGGCGTCAAAGTGATATAGCGAAACGGCTGCAGCCATCAGGACATCACAAAGCCTCTGTAGGGGAATGGATCTGTGCAATTTATGCAATTCCCTTCTCACATATACATGAAACAGAGAAGGTAGGACTGACTAACAACCACAAGAGCTTTCTGAGACTGATTATATACTGATTTTGAGTATAAACACTAGCAAAATGCAAGTTTTGCTGCAGCAGATGTCATTGACTGCTTCAGGGCTCGCTCCCAGCAGCTGGACGGTGTCCTGGAGTAAAGAACTACATATCTAGCTGTTGTGACAGTATCAGGTCAGTTCATGTCTACATACTCACTGGCTAAGTTATGGTAGTGAAGCTCACTGACTCTGTCTTCCACTACTCTCAGACACTGTGTCATATTTTCAGAGGAGCCCAACAAACCACAGATCACTGAGCTGTCCTAACAAATCTCCAGCAATGATGCAACACGTAGGAAGACTGAGTTATAAAGACATGGCAATATTTCAACAAGGTCTTGAATTATGAGGCCCCGTCATATCTTAACACATTAAGGTATCACATCACCCGGTACAGCTCTTCACTCTCAGACTAGCTCTTTCTAAAAGTAGAATGGGAGGCAGAGCCTTCAGCTTTCAGGGCTCTGCTCTGAACCAGCTCCCAGTTTGGATTCAGGAGACAGACACCCTCTGTACTTTCAACATTACACTTACAACTTTCCTATTTGATAAAGCATATAGTCAGCCTTGGATCAGGTGACCCTGAACCCTCCCTTAGTTACACTGCAGTAAACCTCTTGTGTGGTTACTTATAGTTACCATTTATGTCTTTATAGTGAGGGTTAATAGTTACTTCCCAACCATTTATTCGTCTTCTATCACTTATTCATCTTCGAGAATGGAGATGTGCATGGCCCGGGAGTCCCTCTGCAAATCTCAACTCTTTGTTACAAACAGTTTTATAAAGCAACCCCCCATTGTAAACCCCATATGGTGTGTCATTAACCTAAGACACTGCGTGTGTGTGTGTGCCTTCCTGCGGTCATAAAAGGGTCATCTCCTCTACACTCTGAATCTAATATAACCACCACTACAGTCTACAGTGATATTCCACTGGCCCTTAGACAGACCTATTACCTCGGTCTTCAGTGTCATCGTCCTCTATTCCAATGCCTCTGCCAGTTCTTTCTGTTTGCGGTAATTCAGCAGGAACTGGCGAATGCTGAGGTCTTCTGGTCACTGGAGCTTTGCCTGGAGCTGGCAGACGTACTGGTCCTGCTACAAGTGGAAGGAACACCTCGCTAAAGGAAAAACAAGACAACAATATGAGCATAGGTTTGGTTACAATAAAATAAGTCAGTTAATCAAAATCAGTGTGACACAGACGCTGATGTTTTGAAAAGAGCCCATCAGTAACATTTAATTCATACATTTTACTGTGCGGCTTGTAAAACTTCTGTATGAATATTATTATGAATATTAATTCTACAACAGAAAACCACTCAGCAATTAAACATCACGATGTATTAATGTTTCCAAAGATACTGATAATTGATAACGAGCAATTATACATCCTGAAGTGTACTCCTTGATAGAAACTTTGAAAGGCACTGCAGAAAACATAAGTTAAGCAACATAAAACATGTGGCAGAGCATGCAATGAGTACATTTTCTTTCCTTGTCCTCTTTGACTCCCAGTATACGTGAGACTCAGCTGACATCACTGTTGAAATCTTACCCAGTGCTTTCATGAGCGCGTGCAGCGCGGAGCAGAAAGAGCAGCTGTGCGCTCGTAGCTGAGATCCAGATCCTGAACCATGTCCCCGACCAGCAGGCTGCAGTCAGAGTGAGTCAACAGAACTGTCAACACCGGTGGAGCTGGCAACAAGACAGGATTATAATGAAATACAGTACAAGCTCAGGCAGCACAGCTTAAGCAGACAGGAGGAATCGGGGTAACCCTCCAGCAGTTATTTCTGTGTCATTTTGGGTAAAAACAAAAACACATCATAACTACCTGTAAATGCAGGCTGAGCCTCTGAAGGTTGAGTGATTATGTCATTAAGCAGGTAGTCAGAGTTCTCATTGATCAGTTCCTTGAGGGAAGCGTATCCACAGACCTTATTGATGTTCCATATGGAGCTCAGCGCGCCTTGCTGACCAGCAGCGTCTCCTCACCAGCTTTCTCCAGCACAGGATACAGCCAGGTCGTCAACAAGGGACGGAAATCGCGGCCCAGCGCTGAGCACAGCAGGCAAGGCCTCCGTTGGATGCACAGCTGACAGATGTTGTGTTGAGCTGGTGGATCGTGGATGCAGATATTTTAGATGTTTCAGTAGCAGCCTGATGAAATTAGCTGTGTCGTTAACCCACTTCAGCCATCCAAACAGATGACCATCTAAGGTGAATTATGCAGATCACTAGCACAGTACACAGATTACCATTCTGATTCCAGCCAGACTTGTGTTACTTCATTCTAATCATGCAGTAACAACAAAGATTTATTCCTACTGGCTTTTTAAAATGTGCTTCTTCTATTCTAGAAAAACAAAAACATTTATCACAGGGTTTGGTTTTTTTCAATGACATTTGTGTTGTGGTCAGTTGCAGGCAAACATTTATCATTATTTTAAATCTATTTTTATGTTTTAGGATTTTGTAAACTGCCTTTTTTATGTTTTTATGTTTTAGGATTTTGTAAAGTTTACAAAATCCTAAAACATAAAACATTTTAAAAAAAGGCAGTTTACAATGTAAACTGCCTTTTTTAAATGTTAGATATTAGGAAATAGCTTAAAATTAGTGCATATTTAACTTGTTACACTGCCTTAATGTTGCCTGCATGGGATTTCCTCATCAGCATATGACTGTACCCTGGATGATGATATGTGAGGAGCTTGAACTTGATTCGCTAACAGAAACTAATTTAGCTAGCTTAGCACACATGTCTTGTGGCAAGATATATGCACCTAAATGCTTTAAGTCATTGGCTGTTCTGCCAAATTGCCACCAAGCTGCAACTTTGTGAGCTGACTGTTTGGCGATTTTTGTGTTTTAGACAACAAAAAGAAAAGAAAAAGATCTACGGATTCAGGCTTTTCCTTACCTGTGGTAGTGGCATAGAATGACGTCACTGACATTGGTTTAATATGAAAACAAACTTTGTCAAACCAAAAAAAACCCAAAAAAAGAAGAAGTGAGTCGGCGTGTCATCTTTACCGAGCACCATACATGTTTTGCAGACAAAAAACAAGTATTGCCGAACAAAAGATAAATGTCCTTTTTTTTCCTACTTTCGCCGGCTGGTCGTTTGGCGTAAGACGTAAGAAGTGGCGCTTTGAATCTGAGCGCCCGAGTTCGAATCCCTCACGGACTCGCTGCCACGACCATTGCTTGGGGGGCGGGGAGAAGCCAAGTCGCTTCTCCTTTTCCTGCTCTTGCCAACTCCTCCGCCTGCTCTTTATTACCTTTTATTACCGCAAAATACCCATGCTTGTCAGCTCTTCATCCTCAACTATTTGCTGCTTATTACTCCACCTTCCACAACTTGCAACTTTCTCTCTTCAGGCTACCAACTCTGCCTTCATTTTTTCACACTGTCTCCGACACTTTTACATCAAATTATTACCACCTAATAAGCACAGTGACAGAGGGACCCCAGGCTTTTTTCGGTAAGTTACATGTGTTTGTGTCCGTAACTACCGTCCTTAGCTAGGTCCTCAATCTAGGCAGCTAAGATGACAACTGGGCTCTTCGGGGAAACTTGTTTGTAAAGTTGGTTGAGCTAATCCTAGAGGCCAATGAATTGACCGTGACTAAAGAAATGATGAGAAAAGCACTGGGTTGCTGTTGTTGCTCTCCGGTCACTGATGCTAGCTAAGAGGATGTAATAAAGGCAAGGTAGCAGAGATGAAAAAGGAGTGGTTGTTGATAAATAAGTGGAGAAAAAGGTGGGCAGGGAAAAAAAGCAGGTGTGAGTGTGTGAAATGTGAGTATTTGAGTGTAAAAATGTGTGGTCTCCTGCGAAAGGCTGGGTGCCCGATGTGCACCTTGCGCTCTTTAAATACAAGGATATTCCACGTTCTGCTATGTGGTGGGCTAGCAGGTTCATAACATAGAGGCTCAGGTTCGAGCCTCGGCTCACCTGCCTCTCTATGTTATCTGCTAGGGGAGGTCCAGGCAGGGGATCTTGGAGTGAAAATTCCGAGGGATGAACCTTGTTCAGCCTGGACTTCCCCTGATTTTGATTTTTCTCTGTTTTTTCTTTACCTGCCAGCAACAAACAGCCCAGCCTGATTTATGGACCTCCTTCTTGTCATGGCTACCAAGGACCACTCTTCTTCTGCCAACAAGTCATTGCCTGACAAATAATTATTTCCTATGTTTCCCTATGGGTTTTTTAATCTCCAATATCTTTACATATCTTGCTAGATAGACTTCCCTCAACAGGGTTTACAAACGCCTTATCCTCTTGTCCACTTCAAATAACTTTAAACAACTATTCTTAGATTTCTTGCAACATCTGCTGTCCTCTTGCACAGATTACGCTTTTTAAAAAACTACAAACACTTTTTTTAACGTCAACCCATTGTTGGAACTAGATAAATAAAGCATATATAAAAGTCACTACCAAAAACTCATTGCAGCTTCGACCTTGTTATAGGAATGTTGTTTGTGGCTCAAGATGACTTGATTTCATCCATGAAGGATACATTTGATATATGTTTTCACATATTATAGACCAACAAGTTATTATAGCAGTTAAATACGAGCGATCGGAAGCATGTGCTGATCAGCTTCAGTTTCTTCTCTGAAGTTGCTCTATTTCTCTTCAGGTTTCTCTCAGACCAAGATTGAATGTGATGACAAGGGTGATGGATGGTGTGACATGTGCTGCTGGCCCACAGAACCAGGTGAGTATGCTGTCCATGTGCTCTGCAACAATGAGGACATCCAACACTCTCAGTTAAGATTAGTTTTCATGATTGTTGCCTCAAGACCTGAGATCATGGTGGTGGGCTTGTGATGGACACACTTTTCATGGCTGAAAGCTCTCCTGTAGAGGCTAAGCCCTCTCGATCAACAACACACCTGCCGCTAACTACGTGTGTCTACCTTAAATATCTTTACAAACTCAAAATGTGACCTCTAGCACCAAACGCTTGCTGCAGTTCTTGGTGTCAGAGGTGACACACAAGGTATCGGGTTTAGGTGCAATTACTTTTTCATATAGGACCAAGTATGTTTGGATAGCTTTTTCCCCTTGAAAACTGCCGTTAATATTACACATTCTTGTCTAATATTATAAATGTATTGATCTGAAACGTGTAAGTGTGACAAATATGGAATAAGATACGAAATCAGAAAGGAGGCAAATATTTTTTCACAGCGCTAAGTCTGTAAATGATCTTCTTTGGCTGTAGTAGATCTTTGACTTGTTCCTTTTTTAATTGTTTGTTTAAAATTGTTTTCTCTAGGTTAAGGCGTACGGTCCAGGCCTTCAGAGCAGTGGTCTGGCTGTTGGAAAACCCACTGAATTCACAGTTGATGCCAAGCAAGGAGGAAAAGCTCCTCTGAAAATTATAGCCCAGGTATATCTGGCTTTGTATATGACCACAAATATGTTAAATATATTGCATGTACCGTATTTTTCAGAGTATGAGTCGCACTTAAAATCCTTTAATTGTGCGCCTTATGTATGAATTCTGGTTGTGCTTACTGACCTTGAACCGATTTTATGTAATACACGGCGCTCAAAAATCTGTCAAAAAATGTTTTAGTACGACTTTGGTAAGCTACGAAGTCGCACCGCTTGATGGATTGTCGGAGCATCATGGTTACGTAGTCAGCAGCCTCGCGGAGTGATACGCGCTGCGCTTCAACATAATATTACTGTATTGTGTGTGGATAAGGACCCCAAAATGGCACCTGTTAAGAGACATGCTTACGAAGCGGATTTCAAACTCAAGGCTGTCAGTCACGCAGTAGAACATGAGAATAGAGCAGCTGCGAGAGATTTCAACATTAATGAATCAATGGTACGGAAGTAGAGGAAGCTAGAAGAAAGAGTCGAGTAAAGTTTGACTTATCTGACTGTTTTGTTTCGCTTAATGCGTTTTATAATCCAGTACGCCTCATGTATAAAACCAGACCTGTTCATCAACAGTGCGCCTTATGGTCCGAAAACTACCGTGTGTTAAATCTGATTGAACTAATCCCTTGTCTTCTGCACAGGATGGTGAAGTCAATTCTGTGGATGTCCAGGTTAAGGATAATGGCAACAGCACATACACCTGCACCTACACCCCACGTAAGCCTGTGAAGCAGACTGTGATGGTCTCCTGGGGAGACTGAGAGTCCATTCAGGGTGAGTATGCACTCACTTTCACTCTTGCATGCAGGGTTTGCCTTTCTTCTCACTGAAAAGTCTCTTGAGTTTGGTGTTTGTGCCCACAGATGAATATCGAGCAGGCTGTCATCCAAACAAGGTGAAGTCTCTGACCCTGGAGTGGCAAATACGGCCTCCAAGCCTCCAGCCACATACTTCACTGTTGACTGCTTGAGTTTGGTGTTTGTGCCCACAGATGAATATCGGAGCAGGCTGTCATCCAAACAAGGTGAAGGTCTCTGACCCTGGAGTGGCAAATACGGGCCTCCAAGCCTTCCAGCCAACATACTTCACTGTTGACTGCTCAGAGTCTGGTCAAGGTAAAGCTCCATAAAACTGTGTGTGTGAGAGTAAAGAGCGCAAACATATGCTCATGTCAAAGAAATATTCCAAACAACAGATATTACAGGGAAACTTATTTAACCCACCTGCTGTTTGAGGCTAAAAATGACTGTAGAGCATTACCTGCAAAGGTAACATGCTAACACAGCCTTTGTCCTCTGCCATCAGGACAAAGGCTGTTTGCGTTTAGGCTATTCCAATGACATCCTTCAGGGTCAAAGTGGATCCTTCTCAAGGCAGAGGGACCAGGACTCAGCCGCAGTGGTAAGAATACCTGTACTGCCTCACAAAGTCAGAGAGTGCTAACAAAAACAGTCCGTTTATTTAGTTTATTGGTCTATAATACGGTCTGAATGTTTTCCGTCATACTACATGGAACAACTCTTCATAACACTTTTATGAAAATGTTTGACGAAATTGACAAGATCAAAATTCAAATCACAATGGCAAGGATTTAAAAACAAGAATAAACATGAATAAACAGGGTTGTAGTTGGTACGCGAATGTAAACAGGTCCTTTTGAGCTGTCATTTGAACTTTGCTTTTAAGTGTTTGTCAGGCAGCACAGTGGCACGGTGGTTAGCACTGTTGCCGCACAGCAAGAAAGTCCTGAGTTCAATTCCACCATCAGGCCGGGGTCTTTCTGTGTGGAGTTTGCATGTTCTCCCCGTGTTTGCGTGGGTTCCCTCCGGGTACTCCGGCTTCCTCCCACCATCCGAAGACATGCAGCTTGTGGGGATAGGTTAATTGGATAATCCAAATTGTCACTAGGTGTGAATGGTTGTCTGTCCTGTGTGTTAGCCCTGCGACAGACTGGCGACCTGTCCAGGGTGTACCCCGCCTCTCGCCCTATGACAGCTGGGATAGGCTCCAGCGCCCCTGAAAAGGATAAGCGGAAGCGAATGGATGGACGGATGGATGTTTGTCTAAGCATGAATGTTTTTACGATGGCTTTCCCCCCACCTTGTACGGTTGCCAGTATATTGATGTTTTTATTATTTTTTTAAATGAATCTAAGCTTTTCGAGCAGATCAGAGGTGTCAGTGTATTTTCTTTGGTCTCTGTTCTGGCAGAGATAGCTGTTGGCAAAGACCAGCTTGTGCTGGTGCTTGTTTCTTCCTCCCCGTTATCACCACAGCTTTATTCAAAGAAGGTGATCTGATCTTTTGGCTCGTCTGTCCAATAGTGTAGATTATTGCAGAATTCAGATCAAATCAGGGCCCAAACTTGTGTGAGTAACTTTATGAAGGGAATAAAGGGAACTCTGCCAGCTGCCAGCTGAACTGTGTAAAACCTAAATTACAGTAGACTGGTCTCATTTTGAAGGTTATATGGGCTTATGATTATATTTAGAGATACAACTGTGTAATGTATGTTCTATGTCCTGTTTTTTAGGGGTCTTCTGTGAGGCAACAACAGACTTCACTGTGGATGCACAAATGAGTTTGCGCTCCATGTTTTGAGGGTCATGAGCTTCGCCTGGCGCTATGGCTGGGCTGAAATATTGCAGGTACAAGTGCGGAGGGTTTTTGCAGCAACGCTTACACTTACACTGATAATGGTTTTCTATAAGTCTACATGCCTGGAAACATTCTGATCAGATGCCTAAACTGAAGCAATAAAAATGCAGTCAATTTAGTAAGGATATATGTGTGACAATGAAGACCCGACAACAGCAGCGTTGCAGTTTAGCACGTTTTTATTGGCTTTCACACTGCTCCTGTAGCACACACACCACCCTCTCCTGCGGTCCCGGCAACATCTTTAACAGGGAAGACGTGATTAGATGATGGGCTCAGGTGTGTGAGTCAGCCAGTATCTGTTTTGTCTGTCTTAGGAATCTCCTTTGTTCCCAAGGAGATTGGTGAGCACCTTGTTAACATCGAGAAGAACGGCCGTCATGTTCCCAGCAGCCCAATTGCTGTTATGATCAAGCAGTCAGGGATTGGTGATGTGAGCCGTGTGTGTGTGAGTGGACGGTGGCTGACCGAGGCCAGGACTTTTCAGCCTTGAGAGTTCATCATTGATGCAGGTATATGCTCAGTGAAAGCATAAATACTGTGATATTTTCTTTTTAAACATTCAAATAGAATATTTGTCAGTCTCATCTTGTTATATTAGGCTTCCTCTGCTTGAGCCTTTCCACTGAAGGACCCAGTTAAGTGGGCATTAACACTGAGGACCAGGAGGATGGCTGGTGACACGATGTGTTGCTTTTGAGGTCTTTTAGCCTGTTTCACTTGTCAGACAGGTTCTATTTAACTGATTTCTTGATTCACAAGTCTGCAATTAATCAGGCCTGAGTGTGTCTAGTAACACTGAACTGAGGTTTCCAAAATTGGTTAATCACAGTTAACTCGTGATTTAACAAGAGGGCAATTTGTTTTTACACAGGACCAGGGGGTTGGATAATCTTTCTCCCTAATCTATGAAATCATCATTTAAACACTGCATTTTGTATTAACTTGTCTTATCTGTGTCTAATATTAAAATGTGTTTGATGATCTGAAACATGTAAGTGTGATAAATATGCAAAACACTAGGAAACCAGGAAGGGGGCAAACACCTTTTCACATCACTGTAGACGTGATTACAGAATACCTTTTACATCCTGGATTACAATAGGATATCCATCAACGGCAGATACTGGTCTCCATGACACACAGATACTGGAGTGGTCTGAGAGAAAGGAATCTGTGTCTCTGGACCAAAATGACTGTACGTGTAGTGCTGTAGAAACAATACTGCCCACAACCTTGATGTTTCTATATGTGGAAACCTTCAAGTATGCATATCCTCCTGTAAGGGTAAAGTAATGGGACATTTGCACTTTTTGCATGTAAGCCTGTCGGTCTTAACTGGAAGTTGCACTTGAGCTGTCTTGGCATCTTTCCCTTCTTTGACTCACCAGTTTGCCCTGAGCTGAACCGCTGCCTCCTTCTCTGTTGTGGTACTCAGCGGTGACCAAGATGCTGTAACGTGCATCTGGCTGCAGTGACTCCAGCATCACCTGCTTCTCTCCACCAGGGACCAGCACCTGCAGACAACAAACAACACTATCATCCCAACACAGTCAGAACTCATTTAAAGTTTTGGGACTTGTGGAATTTCTGGAATTCTGACACATGACAGCCGGCTGAAGCCCAGAAGAGGTGAAGATGTGATGACTACGACCCACTCACAGTGTGATCCTGGCTATCAGCTCCAGTCAATGCTGTGTAGGACACGTGATACTGGAGGACATGAGCATTGGGAGGTACCCAACTGATCACCATGCTGACGGCAGTCTCATCAGAAAGCGTGAGGCTGGTTGGGCCTCCACCAGAGCCTGCAGCAACATCATAGAAGAGATAAAGTACCACAGCTAACGACACTTAACACTCACTTTCTTCCTTTATAGGAGGAAATTATTTTGGCAGCAGAGCAAAGTGTTTTTTTTAGAAAATAAATGTAAAGTATAACAGAGAATTTGATACTTTGATTTGATACTTTAACCTCACTACATTTATTTCATAGCTCAGAGTTCTAGTTACTCAAAGATGAGAATTTAGATGTGAAATTTAACCTTTAAGTGACTAGTACTTTGAGAACTGCCATCAATTACACAATGAAGTTCATTGACGTACAGGTTATTGTATTAGTAATGCTATATTGTACATAGAGACACAATATGACAGAATATGACTGCTGCTAATGTGACTTAGGTAAATGGTTTCAGGCTCTCCCCTCCTGAGTTTGAGAAATGTTCAGGATCAGAAAATGTGTGACTCACAGGTGCTGTAGCATACGGCCACAGCTTCACTCTGAGCTCCATCTCCATAGAGTGCAGACAGTGATATCTGATGCTCCTTAAGACACAGGACAACAGTTTATTGAGACATTGTATTTTTTACTTCATAATATGTACTCCAACAATCCAATAGTTCTTCCCCACCTGTCTCAGGTCGCCTCCACTTAGTGAGGTAAGAAACATCATCATCAGCTGCAGCTTCCCAGCGCACCGTGATGTCACTGTCTGAGAAATTAGTTACCCTAAGGTCAGAAGGAGGAGGCACCTTCACTAGAAGAAAAGAATAATGTGTATGGGAATTTTTTAAAAATGAGAAAGCTACATTTTGACATCTTTCATTATTAATAACATTTACAGTACTGTGCAAAAGTCGTGAGCCACACGCTGAAGTATTTCTTTGGACATTATCTGGTTTTTCCACTCCTTTTTAGTCCAGTTCTTGTACCTGACCATTTTCTGAGTAATGTTTTTGTTTGTTTGTTTTTGTTTGTGTAAACACTTGGCACTGACCATTGTTGGAGAATTAAAAAGCACCTAAGTCAAGGAATGTGTGTGCACATAACAGAAAACTTGGGAAAGAACCAATTTTAAATCTTTAAGCATTTTGTTACTAGCGGCCTGTCACAAAAACACATTTTGTATAGTGTTTTGTTTTTTGTTTTTTTTTTTTAAATCTTGTGAATAAAATGTATACAAATGTGTGTGATTAATCACAATGTGTTAGTGTGTAATCACCCTGAGACATGCATGCCTGTCTGCTAGCGTCAGATCTAAAGCCATTTCTGATTTGGAGATGCAGGCTGCAGATTCTGTCCAGATTATCCCAGCTCTCGTCACTAAGCATCCAGTCTTCACTTATCAAATGTGTAAAATTCAAGGCTGGTCCTTAAAAGCTCCCAACAAGGCAAAAACTGTGAATCTAACCAAAAGTGTATTTCCTGTTTCTCCCACATATTGGATTCCACAGTTCCTACAAGTGATCAAATATACACAGTTTTTAGATCTTGGAGTCCCTTTGCACAGTGATAGAAAAACATTACCATTGGAATAACTGCCCACCCACTTGTGGTGCTGGAAAAATTGCCCTGATCTCTGCGCTTAGGCTCAGAGAGAGGTGAGATTTTAGCCTTTACAAGGAGATCACCCAGGTTTTTGTTCCTCCTGAAGGCTGCAATTGCCTTGTGATCCTGAAGCATATGTGTGTCCTGAGTGAACCTTTGAAAGTTGCTCTTGATAACTCTGACCAATTTGCAGGTGGAGGGAGAATATGTGATCACCACTGGGATGAGGGGAGAAACATCAATTGGCTTGGTCTGCAAGAATGAATTGAAACATTTTCTTAAAAAGGACCAACAGTACCCCCTAGTGGAGAGAGCTGAGAATAAAATCTTGACAGCTTCCCCCAAATCACTCTGTTGAGTGCAGATCCTGTGAAATCTCAGTAATTGGGATTTAATTATCCCTGCAAATGTGTGTTTTGGGTGAAAACTTGTTCTGAACAGTAAGGCATGTGTATCTGTAGGTTTGAAAAAGACTTTAACATCTAATTTGTGGTCATTTGGGAAATTTGGGCCCTTAAATGTAGTTGTGTCTAAAAAATCAATTGAGGATTTATTAATGGTGGATTTCAGTTTGATGGAAGCATTATGGTCATTAAATTGTCATTATTAACATTAATATGAATTATCAGTGTAAATATGCTTTTGCGAATGTCTCCTGTTGTCAGATATCCTGTTTGGATCGTCCACTTTGACTCTTCACACGTATGTTATATTCTGTTAAATATTTAACCTGTGAGTAAAGGAAACTGATACTCACACTGAGTAAAGCGCCAACAACAGTGATGTTGTTGCACCAGAGTCATGTCTAAAGTTCTGTTCAGTGTTTCTGGTTATTGGGAGCAGAGTGTTTCCCCTACTTAAAGCAACGTGATCAGCAAGTACAGAATCAAACAGGTTTTTAATCACTGTACTAAAGGCACAGATGGGGATTGAACCCATGAGCTTTGGCAGACGAGACCAATGCCTTGCCACTTGGCCACTATGCCACACAGGCTGAGCTTTGTCCATACCGTAACATCATATTCCTCTTGAATTGTTCAATTAAATGAATTGATGAACATGTTTGTCATCTTAGTTGGTTTGAGTGCTCAAAGTAGAGAATCACTGCATAAGAATCAGTCCATTCAAAAGCAACATTCTCCAATATTCCAAAAACCCAGAGAAAGATTGCCAAATGCGAACATCATTCCAAGGAAAGCATGAAAAAATGTTGCAAGCTTGTAAAGTGTTGCCACATTTATAGTGCATCTGGTCAACACCGGCATTATTCTGTTAGAATTACTATCACCCAGTTTCAGCCAAGCTTTAGCAGTGACATTTCACTCCACAATGCTCCACAAACCATCATGGTGGTGTTAAATCATAAACAGTATATAACGCTCTATTACTCAATAAGCAATGGTGTTTTGTAAAACTTGAGTGGACTGTTATTTTTATGCTTGTGTATAATTTCTGACATTATGCAGATGTACTCTTTATAAGGCTGTGGAAACCTGCAGTCAGGTGAAACTGAAGAAGTCACTTTGATGAGTGAAAAAGATGCCCAGAACAGACTTTCGGGAGAACATTGCTCCTGGACGGACTGTTGTTTCTTACAGCTAGTGTCTAGTACAGAAAGGGACTTTTTGTTTCCCTTGTCAGCTTGTATTAAAGGTATAGATGGGTATTGAATCCAAGATCTTCAGTTTACAACACTAACACCTTGCCACTTGGCCACCAGGCCACACTGTAGAACCCCAGCACCGCCATCAGGCCAAACTTTTATTGTAGAATAAATGTATCTTGGAAAGTTTGCATTCAAATCTTTTCAAGATTACTGACACCCTATTGGTTTTTGGTGATGACAGATTTAGTGAATCTTCAAAATCTTTCATCCAATTGTTTTCTAATTTTGGGTGCACGTCTGTGCCCTTTAGAATGAGTCATGTTGATTTTTGTGACCCTAGACATCCCTTTCACTCACCCTTCGTCTTTCCTTATCCAGGCTTGGGACCGGCCACGGCAGAGTTGAAGAAGGGTTTTCTTCTGCTTTATTTTTTTGTGTGAGTCTTTATGTACTTGTTCTTTTTGTTTGTTTGTTTGTTTGTTTGTTTTGGGGGGGGGGGGGGGTGTACATATTTGTGAAACAGAAAATAATGACATCGCTCAAATAATCAGAACATGGAACAGTTGTTGTCCAACAGTCAAGTTTCTTGTCTGCACAAGTGTACACATGGATGAGTGTGTGCATACTCATGCACGCACACACCCACACACACATTTCTTGCACTGTGCACAGGTCATGCTCGTCTTACAATCATCATAGCACCACCACCCTCACCCTCCAAGCCTGGTTTCTTCCTGTTAAAGGGGAGTTTTCCCTTTCCACTATCACCAAGTGCTTGCTCAAAGAGCGTCATATGATTATTGTTGGGTTTTTGGGTTTGTTTGTTTTTTATTGTTACTGTAGGGTCTTTGCCTTACAACATAAAGCAGCTTGAGGTGATTGTTACTGTGATTTGGTGCTATAATATACATATACATTCTGTTTGTTTACATTGTACAGTGTGCCAACTTTTTGTAATTAGTAACATAGTTATTGCCCTTATTGAGCTATAATACAAAAACAACTAAAGCTTTAAAATAAGTGTCAGTGAGCTGAAAAAACAATATTTATACCCAAAACATAGTACAGCAGAATCTAGTATAACATGGAAACACCTACCTGAAACACAGACTTTATGTATTTTAAGTACTTGAGTAAATGTTCCCACTACTATCTGCACTCACTTCCGAAGATATTTAGACTAATGAGAGAACTCTGAGCTCCTCCGCTTCATGTGAGATTCACTTTCCACTGTTTCTTTTCTTTCTTTCTTTTTTAAATCCCTCTCCATTGCATTAATGTCTTGAAATACCAGGAAACCAAGCATCTGCATCTGGAGACTTTTGACTCAAAAGGCAATAAAAACCAAAACAAATGTAAAAAAAAAAAAACAATAACAAAAAAAAATGAATACAGGAAAAATTACATTTTCACAAATGTCAAACATTTTTTAATTAAAATTCCTCTTTTTTTCCTACTAAAAAGTTGTAAAAATGAGTCCAAGGGCATGATGCCGTAGCAGAGGATGTACTTCCTGAGGCAGCTGAAGAAATTCAACCTGCCAACACGGATGATGATGCAGTTCTACACTGCAATCATCGACTCCATCCTCACCTCCTCCATCACCGTGTGGTACGCTGGAGCCACTATCAGGGACAAACAGAGACTTCAGCGTGTTGTGCGCTCTGCTGAGAAGGTGATTGGCTGCAAACTCCCATCTCTGCAGGACCTGTACACCTCCAGGACACTGGGGCGTGCAGCTCGGATCACAGCTGACCCTTCTCACCCTGGACACAGTCTGTTTGACCTGCTCCCCTCAGGCAGGAGGCTCCGGTCCATTCGCACCAGAACCTCTCGCCATAAGAACAGTTTCCATAGAAGCATAGATGCATCTGAACATGTGTAGAGAATGACCGTGCCCCCAAATTGCCAAATTGGTGTCTTAACACCAAGTTTGTTTTTGTCTGTTTGGGAGCTGACACAGTCTCAATGGAGATGGGTTTTTGGGGGGGTAGCAGGAGGAGAGAAGCTGCAGAGAGGCGTGTAAGACTGCAACTCTCCTTCCTGGTCCCAACTCTGGATAGTCATATTTTTGGGGGTTTAATAAATTGGTCCATATTTCTAGAAATGAGAGCTGCTCCATCCAAAGTGGGATGGATGCCGTCTCTCCTAACAAGACCAGGTTTCCTCCAGAAGGTTTGCCAATTATCTATGAAGCCCACATCGTTTTTCGGATTCTAAACTGACCGCAGGTGTGAATGTGAGTGTGGATGATTGTCTTTCTATGTTAACCCTGGACAGTTTAACTTGTACCCCTCACTTCATGGTAGCGCAATAAGTGGGAGAACACCTATTCCGACACCCATATCTTAGATTAAGCTAATAGTATTAGTGCGCTGTTATCAAAGGTTACCTGGATTATAGGTATATTCAAAACTTTACATAGAAGAGATAAGAGTGCGTGCGTATATGCTCACTTCTGACGATGATAATATGATAAGGTGTTATCTCATCTGTACTTGAAAGTACTTCAAACACCACATGCACATGCAATGTTATCTGTGTGTCTAACGATCTATAAGTGAGCAAAGACAGTGTTATAAATATTTTGAGTCATTTCTATGCCTTGAAAGTACTTACTCAGTACTTACTCAGCGCACACACAGATATTATATTCAAAATCATAACGGTCACGCCTTCGATTTCTTACCGCTACTTTTCGTACAGCATCCAGGAAATGACGTAGACTGTTTCTACTGCATCATTTGCATTTTACATTCACTCTGTGGGCACATCTCCGCTAAAATCTCATATAAACCATTTCTACAACCACCAAACACAACGAAAACAAGCCATGATTAAAAGAGCAGTTACGTAAATGCACACAAGTCCACTAAACAAACAAAACTGAACCACAAATTCATCAGACCTCATGTAACCGGATAAAGAAAGGCTGGTTATCTTCCAGAGCTATCACCGATTCCAAACACCAAGCTTCACCGCGCTCTGACTAAAATTCACTGAAAGAGCCGCAAAAGAAGACCACAAAAACCACCACAGTTATCTAGAGAATCTAAAGAACAGCACAAATTCCAAAGCATGTAAAACACAGGAGCTGTGTCAAATGTTTCACTTGATTTATACGTTATTTATACCTCGAGCACCCTTTTTCTTTCTTAATCATTTTTTTTGTTTTTTTTCTCCTAATGTATTCCTTTTTTGTTTACCGACTTGTATTTGTATACATGAGTTGTAAAAGATACTGCAAGCTGTGACATTTTTCCTGCCCTTTCTATAACTGCATTATTATGTATATTTGTTGTTTAGTTGTTCAACTTAAAAAGTAAAAAAAGAAAAAAATATTGGCTCAAAAAGTATTTTTAGGCCTGTTAATAAAATTAAATAATTTCTGCTGTTTAATACCTAAAAAATTCAACTGACATGGTGTTCAATGTGTGCAAAATTGGGCCTTTTTGTTCAACGTCTGGATATTTATGTGTTGGCAGTGCTGTAATTTTTCACGGTTTCACTTTAGAAACATAAAACTTTGCACAGATGATGTTTATACTGAATTTCGGGAATTAAAGGTCTGCAGCTCAGACACAAGCATTTCACTACATGTTGTACCCTGTATGATTGTGTATGTGACAAATAAAGGTTGTTTGTTTCTTTGTTTGTTGTGAAATGTGAACTGAAGCATGTTTTTAAAAGGGTTATATGTTAAAAAAATAAATAAAAAAATTTGGCGGGAATAAAATCTACTCACTTTTTCTGTGTTCCAGTCTCAGTAACTTTGACACAGTAATATCTGCTGCAATATTTACACCTCTGATGACATTTCACAAGTGTTAGCTTTCTTTTGATACCACGATTGTATACACAGAGTTTGTAATTGCACTCAATTAATTTGGGGCATTTCATTTTCGAGCAGGAAGCTCAGAAAACCCTTTGGGGCTCAGGTTAAAGAACTGGACCACTACAGGTTTTAGAAAACCCATCCAGAATAATTTTGTCCATCTGGGCCCATATAGGGACATCAAAGGTCAAAACTTCTGTTGCCCTGTGGAGGTTAAGCGTGGGTTTGCCCTGCTCACACACTCCCGCCCACAACTACCCACTGTGAGCCCATGCAAGTAATAACGTTTTGGCACATTACTTATGATAAGAAGCCACCATGAGGGGAAATACAGTTGTGGAGAAGATGAACCAAAGCACCTGTTTGATTACACTGTCAGAAATATGAGGCTGGGAGGAGGCGACTGATGCAAAGCCCCAGGGAAAAGGAAAGTTAACGATTTTTTCATTCCAAAAAATCATTTATACAGTTCAGTGGTCTACAGACAGACTGAAGAGAGAAACAAAGTAGTATCGATCTGATACCAATACCAGTGCTGGTTTGTCAATATTATACAGTGGCTTGCGAAAGTATTCGGCCCCCTTGAACTTTTCCACATTTTGTCACATTACAGCCACAAACATGAATCAATTTTATTGGAATTCCACGTGAAAGACCAATACAGAGTGGTGCACACGTGAGAAGTGGAACGAAAATCATACATGATTCCAAACATTTTTTACAAATAAATAACTGAAATGTGGGTGTGCGTAATTATTCAGCCCCCTGAGTCAATACTTTGTAGAACCACCTTTTGCTGCAATTACAGCTGCCAGTCTTTTAGGTATGTCTCTACCAGCTTTGCACATCTAGAGACTGAAATTCTTGCCCATTCTTCTTTGCAAAACAGCTCCAGCCCAGTCAGATTAGATGGACAGCGTTTGTGAACAGCAGTTTTCAGCAGGTTTGTGGCTCAGCTGCAGGGGAGGGTGAAGCAGTGGGTTTCGGGCAGAATGTTTCCAGGCATGTAGTCTTGGAACATCTCCAGATGGATCGTGGATAAGGCCAGGGCCATAGGCACCGTTCATGCAATCCATGTAGAACTGCAAGGGACTTCCTGTTGACAGACAGAAAAAGAGCGGTTAGTGACTTCCTTCCAAACTATTTTCTCCATGCACTTCATTCCCACGCATTTCTCCTGACCATATGCAGATACCTGGGATGTGGGTGCCATCGTATTTGATATCCATCTCATGCAGACCGGCCTCTGTGGGAGCGTACTTGTCAGCAACTGTGCCATCGTTGTTGTCTGTGATGTCAAGCTTAGCAACTTTGCCTGATGCCATTCGGACCTCACCTAAAGCAGAGGACAAAAACAATGACACACACACATCATTATGCTCAAACTATCTGTTTATTAAGTAGACTTGTTACCTGTGACCTCTCCTTCTGGATGGTGAATGGAATCACCAGGTCAAATGGTCTCAGACTTGCCACATCCAGCCAGATCATTCCATTGTCGGTCTGTTGCTGAGAGACACGCAATGCACACGTCAGATCACAGGTTGTTAAGAGATTGTGGCAACAGTTCTGGTTACAGCGACAACATGTCAAGATAAATGAACACAGGAAATTATACAGGACCTGTAACATCAGAAGGCTGTGGCTTCTTAACATTATGCAGCTCTGCTGAACTGTCCATGTGTTCAGGCATCCCGTTTTTGACATGGAGAGAGAGAAATGAAGAACGCACCTCTCATGATGAAACACCTGCAATGAGAGACAGCAGACAATGATGCAGTCTGATGAAAGGAGACCATGTGTGCTATAGATGACAAAGGGACAACAGGGAGAAGCTGAACAAAAACTGAAGCTGAGAAGGCCGAGAGACCGGAGGCTGAGGTTTTAGATACCCAGGGCTGTTGGGGCATTTGGCTCTGTTGCATGAGCTGGTCTGACGGAGCTCCTTCCAGTACTTGGAGGGTGTAGGCAGGGATGATGGAGGGAATTGAGAGAGGGAAAAAGATAAGGCATTGGAGCGGATTAAAACGGCGTCAAAGTGATATAGCGAAACGGCTGCAGCCATCAGGACCAATCACAAAGCCTCTGTAGGGGAATGGATCTGTGCAATTTATGCAATTCCCTTCTCACATATACATTGAAACAGAGAAGGTAGGACTGACTAACAACCACAAGAGCTTTCTGAGACTGATTATATACTGATTTTGAGTATAAACACTAGCAAAATGCAAGTTTTGCTGCAGCAGATGTCATTGACTGCTCAGGGCTCGCTCCCAGCAGCTGGACGGTGTCCTGGAGTAAAGAACTACATATCTAGCTGTTGTGACAGTATCAGGTCAGTTCATGTCTACATACTCACTGGCTAAGTTATGGTAGTGAAGGCTCACTGACTCTGTCTTCCACTACTCTCAGACACTGTGTCATATTTTCAGAGGAGCCCAACAAACCACAGATCACTGAGCTGTCCTAACAAATCTCCAGCAATGATGCAACACGTAGGAAGACTGAGTTATAAAGACATGGCAATATTTCAACAAGGTCTTGAATTATGAGGCCCCGTCATATCTTAAACACATTAAGGTATCACATCACCCCGACAGCTCTTCACTCTCAGACTACTCTTTCTAAAAGTAGAATGGGAGGCAGAGCCTTCAGCTTTCAGGGCTCTGCTCTGAACCAGCTCCCAGTTTGGATTCAGGAGACAGACACCCTCTGTACTTTCAACATTACACTTACAACTTTCCTATTTGATAAAGCATATAGTCAGCCTTGGATCAGGTGACCCTGAACCCTCCCTTAGTTACACTGCAGTAAACCTCTTGTGTGGTTTATTAGTTACCATTTATGTCTTTATAGTGAGGGTTAATAGTTACTTCCCAACCATTTATTCGTCTTCTATCACTTATTCATCTTCGAGAATGGAGATGTGCATGGCCCGGGAGTCCCTCTGCAAATCTCAACTCTTTGTTACAAACAGTTTTATAAAAGCAACCCCCCATTGTAAACCCCATATGGTGTGTCATTAACCTAAGACACTGCGTGTGTGTGTGTGCCTTCCTGCTGGTCATAAAAGGGTCATCTCCTCTACACTCTGAATCTTAATATAACCACCACTACAGTCTACAGCTGATATTCCACTGGCCCTTAGACAGACCTATTACCTCGGTCTTCAGTGTCATCGTCCTCTATTCCAATGCTCTCTGC
>NW_020328346.1:0-18666 GCF_001858045.2 Oreochromis niloticus
CCCTTAGACAGACCTATTACCTCGGTCTTCAGTGTCATCGTCCTCTATTCCAATGCTCTCTGCCAGTTTCTTTCTGTTTGCGGTATTCAGCAGGAACTGGCGAATGCTGAGGTCTTCCTGGTCACTGGAGCTTTGCCTGGAGCTGGCAGACGTACTGGTCCTGCTACAAGTGGAAGGAAACCACCTCGCTAAAGGAAAAACAAGACAACAATATGAGCATAGGTTTGGTTACAATAAAATAAGTCAGTTAATCAAAATCAGTGTGACACAGACGCTGATGTTTTTGAAAAGAGCCCATCAGTAACATTTAATTCATACATTTTTACTGTGCGGGCTTGTAAAACTTCTGTATGAATATTATTATGAATATTAATTCTACAACAGAAAACCACTCAGCAATTAAACATCACGATGTATTAAATGTTTCCAAAGATACTGATAATTTGATAACGAGCAAATTATACATCCTGAAGTGTACTCCTTGATAGAAACTTTGAAAGGCACTGCAGAAAACATAAGTTAAGCAACATAAAACATGTGGCAGAGCATGCAATGAGTCACATTTTCTTCCTTGTCCTCTTTGACTCCCAGTATACGTGAGACTCAAGCTGACATCACTGTTGAAATCTTACCCAGTGCCTTCATGAGCGCGTGCAGCGCGGAGCAGAAAAGAGCAGCTGTGCGCTCGTAGCTGAGATCCAGATCCTGAACCATGTCCCCGACCAGCAGGCTGCAGTCAGAGTGAGTCAACAGAACTGTCAACACCGGTGGAGCCTGGCCAACAAGACAGGATTATAATGAAATACAGTACAAGCTCAGGGCAGCACAGGCTTAAGCAGACCAAGGAGGAAATCGGGTAAACCCTCCAGCAGTTATTTCTGTGTCCATTTTGGGTAAAAACAAAAAACACATCATAACTACCTGTAAATGCAGGCTGAGCCTCTGAAGGTTGAGTGATATGTCATTAAGCAGGTAGTCAGAGTTCTCATTGATCAGTTCCTTGAGGGAAGCGTATCCACAGACCTTATTGATGTTCCATATGGAGCTCAGCGCCGCCTGGCTGACCAGCAGCGTCTCCTCACCAGCTTTCTCCAGCACAGGATACAGCCAGGTCGTCAACAAGGGACGGAAATCGCGGCCCAGCGCCTGAGCACAGCAGGCCAAGGCCTCCGGTTGGATGCACAGCTGACAGATGTTGCTGTTGAGCTGGTGGATCGTGGATGCAGATCATTTTAGATGTTTCAGTAGCAGCCTGATGAAATTAGCTGTGTCGTTAACCCACTTCAGCCATCCAAACAGATGACCATCTAAGGTGAATTATGCAGATCACTAGCACAGTACACAGATTACCACTTCTGATTCCAGCCAGACTTGTTGTTACTTCATTCTAATCATGCAGTAACAACAAAGATTTATTCCTACTGGCTTTTTAAAATGTGCTTCTTCTATTCTAGAAAAACAAAACATGTTATCACAGGGTTTGGTTTTTTTCAATGACATTTGTGTTGGCTGTGTCAGTTGCAGGCAAACATTTATCATTATTTTAAATCTATTTTTATGTTTTAGGATTTTGTAAACTGCCTTTTTTTATGTTTTTATGTTTTAGGATTTTGTAAAGTTTACAAATCCTAAAACATAAAAACATTTTAAAAAAGGCAGTTTACAATGTAAACTGCCTTTTTTAAATGTTAGATATTAGGAAATAGCTTAAAATTAGTGCATATTTAACTTGTTACACTGCCTTAATGTTGCCTGCATGGGATTTCCTCATCAGCATATGACTGTACCCTGGATGATGATATGTGAGGAGCTTGAACTTGATTCGCTAACAGAAACTAATTTAGCTAGCTTAGCACACATGTCTTGTGGCAAGATATATGCACCTAAATGCTTTAAGTCATTGGCTGTTCTGCCAAATTGCCACCAAGCTGCAACTTTGTGAGCTGACTGTTTGGCGATTTTTGTGTTTTAGACAACAAAAGAAAAGAAAAAGATCTACGGATTCAGGCTTTTCCTTACCTGTGGTAGTGGCATAGAATGACGTCACTGACATTGGTTTAATATGAAAACAAACTTTGTCAAACCAAAAAAAACCAAAAAAGAAGAAGTGAGTCGGCGTGTCATCTTTACCGAGCACCATACATGTTTTGCAGACAAAAAACAAGTATTGCCGAACAAAAGATAAATGTCCTTTTTTTTCCTACTTTCGCCGGCTGGTCGTTTGGCGTAAGACGTAAGAAGTGGCGCTTTGAATCTGAGCGCCCGAGTTCGAATCCCTCACGGACTCGCTGCCACGACCATTGCTTGGGGGGCGGGGAGAAGCCAAGTCGCTTCTCCCTTTTCCTGCTCTTGCCAACTCCTCCGCCTGCTCTCTTATTACCTTTTATTACCGCAAAATACCCATGCTTGTCAGCTCTTCATTCCTCAACTATTTGCTGCTTATTACTCCACCTTCCACAACTTGCAACTTTCTCTCTTCAGGCTACCAACTCTGCCTTCATTTTTTCACACTGTCTCCGACACTTTTACATCAAATTATTACCACCTAATAAGCACAGTGACAGAGGGACCCCAGGCTTTTTTTCGGTAAGTTACATGTGTTTGTGTCCGTAACTACCGTCCTTAGCTAGGTCCTCAAATCTAGGCAGCTAAGATGACAACTGGGCTCTTCGGGGAAACTTGTTTTGTAAAGTTGTTTAGCTAATCCGTAGAGGCCAATGAATTGACCGTGACTAAAGAAATGATGAGAAAAGCACTGGGTTGCTGTTGTTGCTCTCCGGTCACTGATGCTAGCTAAGAGGATGTAATAAAGGCAAGGTAGCAGAGATGAAAAAGGAGTGGTTGTTGATAAATAAGTGGAGAAAAAGGTGGGCAGGGAAAAAAAGC
Source organism: Oreochromis niloticus (assembly GCF_001858045.2). Taxonomy (NCBI): domain Eukaryota; kingdom Metazoa; phylum Chordata; class Actinopteri; order Cichliformes; family Cichlidae; genus Oreochromis; species Oreochromis niloticus. Next base: position 2,887 of record NW_020328346.1, read on the forward strand.
AGGTGTGAGTGTGTGAAATGTGAGTATTTGAGTGTAAAAATGTGTGGTCTCCTGCGAAAGGCTGGGTGCCCGATGTGCACCTTGCGCTCTTTAAATACAAGGATATTCCACGTTCTGCTATGTGGTGGGCTAGCAGGTTCATAACATAGAGGCTCAGGTTCGAGCCCTCGGCTCACCTGCCTCTCTATGTTTATCTGCTAGGGGGAGGTCCAGGCAGGGGATCTTGGAGTGAAAATTCCGAGGGATGAACCTTGTTCAGCCTGGACTTCCCCTGATTTTGATTTTTCTCTGTTTTTTCTTTTACCTGCCAGCAACAAACAGCCCAGCCTGATTTATGGGACCTCCTTCTTGTCATGGCTACCAAGGACCACTCTTCTTCTGCCAACAAGTCATTGCCTGACAAATAATTATTTCCTATGTTTCCCTATGGGGTTTTTTAATCTCCAATATCTTTACATATCTTGCTAGATAGACTTCCCTCAACAGGGTTTACAAACGCCTTATCCTCTTTGTCCACTTCAAATAACTTTAAACAACTATTCTTAGATTTCTTGCAACATCTGCTGTCCTCTTGCACAGATTACGCTTTTTAAAAAACTAACAAACACTTTTTTTTAACGTCAACCCATTGTTGGAACTAGATAAATAAAGCATATATAAAAGTCACTACCAAAAACTCATTGCAGCTTCGACCTTGTTATAGGAATGTTGTTTGTGGCTCAAGATGACTTGATTTCATCCATGAAGGATACATTTGATATATGTTTTCACATATTATAGACCAACAAGTTATTATAGCAGTTTAAATACGAGCGATCGGAAGCATGTGCTGATCAGCTTCAGTTTCTTCTCTGAAGTTGCTCTATTTCTCTTCAGGTTTCTCTCAGACCAAGATTGAATGTGATGACAAGGGTGATGGATGGTGTGACATGTGCTGCTGGCCCACAGAACCAGGTGAGTATGCTGTCCATGTGCTCTGCAACAATGAGGACATCCAACACTCTCAGTTAAGATTAGTTTTCATGATTGTTGCCTCAAGACCTGAGATCATGGTGGTGGGCTTGTGATGGACACACTTTTCATGGCTGAAAGCTCTCCTGTAGAGGCTAAGCCCTCTCGATCAACAACACACCTGCCGCTAACTACGTGTGTCTACCTTAAATATCTTTACAAACTCAAAATGTGACCTCTAGCACCAAACGCTTGCTGCAGTTCTTGGTGTCAGAGGTGACACACAAGGTATCGGGTTTTAGGTGCAATTACTTTTTCATATAGGACCAAGTATGTTTGGATAGCTTTTTCCCCTTGAAAACTGCCGTTTAATATTACACATTCTTGTCTAATATTATAAATGTATTGATCTGAAACGTGTAAGTGTGACAAATATGGAATAAGATACGAAATCAGAAAGGAGGCAAATATTTTTTCACAGCGCTAAGTCTGTAAATGATCTTCTTTGGCTGTAGTAGATCTTTGACTTGTTCCTTTTTTAATTGTTTGTTTAAAATTGTTTTCTCTAGGTTAAGGCGTACGGTCCAGGCCTTCAGAGCAGTGGTCTGGCTGTTGGAAAACCCACTGAATTCACAGTTGATGCCAAGCAAGGAGGAAAAGCTCCTCTGAAAATTATAGCCCAGGTATATCTGGCTTTGTATATGACCACAAATATGTTAAATATATTGCATGTACCGTATTTTTCAGAGTATGAGTCGCACTTAAAATCCTTTAATTGTGCGCCTTATGTATGAATTCTGGTTGTGCTTACTGACCTTGAACCGATTTTATGTAATACACGGCGCTCAAAAATCTGTCAAAAATGTTTTAGTACGACTTTGGTAAGCTACGAAGTCGCACCGCTTGATGGATTGTCGGAGCATCATGGTTACGTAGTCAGCAGCCTCGCGGAGTGATACGCGCTGCGCTTCAACATAATATTACTGTATTGTGTGTGGATAAGGACCCCAAAATGGCACCTGTTAAGAGACATGCTTACGAAGCGGATTTCAAACTCAAGGCTGTCAGTCACGCAGTAGAACATGAGAATAGAGCAGCTGCGAGAGATTTCAACATTAATGAATCAATGGTACGGAAGTAGAGGAAGCTAGAAGAAAGAGTCGAGTAAAGTTTGACTTATCTGACTGTTTTGTTTCGCTTAATGCGTTTTATAATCCAGTACGCCTCATGTATAAAACCAGACCTGTTCATCAACAGTGCGCCTTATGGTCCGAAAACTACCGTGTGTTAAATCTGATTGAACTAATCCCTTGTCTTCTGCACAGGATGGTGAAGTCAATTCTGTGGATGTCCAGGTTAAGGATAATGGCAACAGCACATACACCTGCACCTACACCCCACGTAAGCCTGTGAAGCAGACTGTGATGGTCTCCTGGGGAGACTGAGAGTCCATTCAGGGTGAGTATGCACTCACTTTCACTCTTGCATGCAGGGTTTGCCTTTTCTTCTCACTGAAAAGTCTCTTGAGTTTTGGTGTTTGTGCCCACAGATGAATATCGGAGCAGGCTGTCATCCAAACAAGGTGAAGGTCTCTGACCCTGGAGTGGCAAATACGGGCCTCCAAGCCTTCCAGCCAACATACTTCACTGTTGACTGCTCAGAGTCTGGTCAAGGTAAAGCTCCATAAAACTGTGTGTGTGAGAGTAAAGAGCGCAAACATATGCTCATGTCAAAGAAATATTCCAAACAACCGATATTACAGGGAAACTTATTTAACCCACCTGCTGTTTGAGGCTAAAATGACTGTAGAGCATTACCTGCAAAGGTAACATGCTAACACAGCCTTTGTCCTCTGCCATCAGGACAAAGGCTGTTTGCGTTTAGGCTATTCCAATGACATCCTTCAGGGTCAAAGTGGATCCTTCTCAAGGCAGAGGGACCAGGACTCAGCCGCAGTGGTAAGAATACCTGTACTGCCTCACAAAGTCAGAGAGTGCTAACAAAAACAGTCCGTTTATTTAGTTTATTGGTCTATAATACGGTCTGAATGTTTTCCGTCATACTACATGGAACAACTCTTCATAACACTTTTATGAAAATGTTTGACGAAATTGACAAGATCAAAATTCAAATCACAATGGCAAGGATTTAAAAACAAGAATAAACATGAATAAACAGGGTTGTAGTTGGTACGCGAATGTAAACAGGTCCTTTTGAGCTGTCATTTGAACTTTGCTTTTAAGTGTTTGTCAGGCAGCACAGTGGCACGGTGGTTAGCACTGTTGCCGCACAGCAAGAAAGTCCTGAGTTCAATTCCACCATCAGGCCGGGGTCTTTCTGTGTGGAGTTTGCATGTTCTCCCCGTGTTTGCGTGGGTTCCCTCCGGGTACTCCGGCTTCCTCCCACCATCCGAAGACATGCAGCTTGTGGGGATAGGTTAATTGGATAATCCAAATTGTCACTAGGTGTGAATGGTTGTCTGTCCCTGTGTGTTAGCCCTGCGACAGACTGGCGACCTGTCCAGGGTGTACCCCGCCTCTCGCCCTATGACAGCTGGGATAGGCTCCAGCGCCCCTGAAAAGGATAAGCGGAAGCGAATGGATGGACGGATGGATGTTTGTCTAAGCATGAATGTTTTTACGATGGCTTTCCCCCCCACCTTGTACGGTTGCCAGTATATTGATGTTTTTATTATTTTTTTAAATGAATCTAAGCTTTTCGAGCAGATCAGAGGTGTCAGTGTATTTTCTTTGGTCTCTGTTCTGGCAGAGATAGCTGTTGGCAAAGACCAGCTTGTGCTGGTGCTTGTTTCTTCCTCCCCGTTATCACCACAGCTTTATTCAAAGAAGGTGATCTGATCTTTTGGCTCGTCTGTCCAATAGTGTAGATTATTGCAGAATTCAGATCAAATCAGGGCCCAAACTTGTGTGAGTAACTTTATGAAGGGAATAAAGGGAACTCTGCCAGCTGCCAGCTGAACTGTGTAAAACCTAAATTACAGTAGACTGGTCTCATTTTGAAGGTTATATGGGCTTATGATTATATTTAGAGATACAACTGTGTAATGTATGTTCTATGTCCTGTTTTTTAGGGGTCTTCTGTGAGGCAACAACAGACTTCACTGTGGATGCACAAATGAGTTTGCGCTCCATGTTTTGAGGGTCATGAGCTTCGCCTGGCGCTATGGCTGGGCTGAAATATTGCAGGTACAAGTGCGGAGGGTTTTTGCAGCAACGCTTACACTTACACTGATAATGGTTTTCTATAAGTCTACATGCCTGGAAACATTCTGATCAGATGCCTAAACTGAAGCAATAAAAATGCAGTCAATTTAGTAAGGATATATGTGTGACAATGAAGACCCGACAACAGCAGCGTTGCAGTTTAGCACGTTTTTATTGGCTTTCACACTGCTCCTGTAGCACACACACCACCCTCTCCTGCGGTCCCGGCAACATCTTTAACAGGGAAGACGTGATTAGATGATGGGCTCAGGTGTGTGAGTCAGCCAGTATCTGTTTTGTCTGTCTTAGGAATCTCCTTTGTTCCCAAGGAGATTGGTGAGCACCTTGTTAACATCGAGAAGAACGGCCGTCATGTTCCCAGCAGCCCAATTGCTGTTATGATCAAGCAGTCAGGGATTGGTGATGTGAGCCGTGTGTGTGTGAGTGGACGGTGGCTGACCGAGGCCAGGACTTTTCAGCCTTGAGAGTTCATCATTGATGCAGGTATATGCTCAGTGAAAGCATAAATACTGTGATATTTTTCTTTTTAAACATTCAAATAGAATATTTGTCAGTCTCATCTTGTTATATTAGGCTTCCTCTGCTTGAGCCTTTCCACTGAAGGACCCAGTTAAGTGGGCATTAACACTGAGGACCAGGAGGATGGCTGGTGACACGATGTGTTGCTTTTTGAGGTCTTTTAGCCTGTTTCACTTTGTCAGACAGGTTCTATTTAACTGATTTCTTGATTCACAAGTCTGCAATTAATCAGGCCTGAGTGTGTCTAGTAACACTGAACTGAGGTTTCCAAAATTGGTTAATCACAGTTAACTCGTGATTTAACAAGAGGGGCAATTTGTTTTTACACAGGACCAGGGGGTTGGATAATCTTTCTCCCTAATCTATGAAATCATCATTTAAACACTGCATTTTGTATTAACTTGTCTTATCTGTGTCTAATATTAAAATGTGTTTGATGATCTGAAACATGTAAGTGTGATAAATATGCAAAACACTAGGAAACCAGGAAGGGGGCAAACACCTTTTCACATCACTGTAGACGTGATTACAGAATACCTTTTACATCCTGGATTACAATAGGATATCCATCAACGGCAGATACTGGTCTCCATGACACACAGATACTGGAGTGGTCTGAGAGAAAGGAATCTGTGTCTCTGGACCAAAATGACTGTACGTGTAGTGCTGTAGAAACAATACTGCCCACAAACCTTGATGTTTCTATATGTGGAAACCTTCAAGTATGCATATCCTCCTGTAAGGGTAAAGTAATGGGACATTTGCACTTTTTGCATGTAAGCCTGTCGGTCTTAACTGGAAGTTGCACTTGAGCTGTCTTGGCATCTTTCCCTTTTTGACTCACCAGTTTTGCCCTGAGCTGAACCGCTGCCTCCTTCTCTGTTGTGGTACTCAGCGGTGACCAAGATGCTGTAACGTGCATCTGGCTGCAGTGACTCCAGCATCACCTGCTTCTCTCCACCAGGGACCAGCACCTGCAGACAACAAACAACACTATCATCCCAACACAGTCAGAACTCATTTAAAGTTTTGGGACTTGTGGAATTTCTGGAATTCTGACACATGACAGCCGGCTGAAGCCCAGAAGAGGTGAAGATGTGATGACTACGACCCACTCACAGTGTGATCCTGGCTATCAGCTCCAGTCAATGCTGTGTAGGACACGTGATACTGGAGGACATGAGCATTGGGAGGTACCCAACTGATCACCATGCTGACGGCAGTCTCATCAGAAAGCGTGAGGCTGGTTGGGCCTCCACCAGAGCCTGCAGCAACATCATAGAAGAGATAAAGTACCACAGCTAACGACACTTAACACTCACTTTCTTCCTTTATAGGAGGAAATTATTTTGGCAGCAGAGCAAAGTGTTTTTTTTAGAAAATAAATGTAAAGTATAACAGAGAATTTGATACTTTGATTTGATACTTTAACCTCACTACATTTATTTCATAGCTCAGAGTTCTAGTTACTCAAAGATGAGAATTTAGATGTGAAATTTAACCTTTAAGTGACTAGTACTTTGAGAACTGCCATCAATTACACAATGAAGTTCATTGACGTACAGGTTATTGTATTAGTAATGCTATATTGTACATAGAGACACAATATGACAGAATATGACTGCTGCTAATGTGACTTAGGTAAATGGTTTCAGGCTCTCCCCTCCTGAGTTTGAGAAATGTTCAGGATCAGAAAATGTGTGACTCACAGGTGCTGTAGCATACGGCCACAGCTTCACTCTGAGCTCCATCTCCATAGAGTGCAGACAGTGATATCTGATGCTCCTTAAGACACAGGACAACAGTTTATTGAGACATTGTATTTTTTACTTCATAATATGTACTCCAACAATCCAATAGTTCTTCCCCACCTGTCTCAGGTCGCCTCCACTTAGTGAGGTAAGAAACATCATCATCATCTGCAGCTTCCCAGCGCACCGTGATGTCACTGTCTGAGAAATTAGTTACCCTAAGGTCAGAAGGAGGAGGCACCTTCACTAGAAGATAGAATAATGTGTATGGGAATTTTTTAAAAATGAGAAAGCTACATTTTGACATCTTTCATTATTAATAACATTTACAGTACTGTGCAAAAGTCGTGAGCCACACGCTGAAGTATTTCTTTGGACATTATCTGGTTTTTCCACTCCTTTTTAGTCCAGTTCTTGTACCTGACCATTTTCTGAGTAATGTTTTTGTTTGTTTGTTTTTGTTTGTGTAAACACTTGGCACTGACCATTGTTGGAGAATTAAAAAGCACCTAAGTCAAGGAATGTGTGTGCACATAACAGAAAACTTGGGAAAGAACCAATTTTAAATCTTTAAGCATTTTGTTACTAGCGGCCTGTCACAAAAACACATTTTGTATAGTGTTTTTTTTTTTTTTTTTTTTTTTAAATCTTGTGAATAAAATGTATACAAATGTGTGTGATTAATCACAATGTGTTAGTGTGTAATCACCCTGAGACATGCATGCCTGTCTGCTAGCGTCAGATCTAAAGCCATTTCTGATTTGGAGATGCAGGCTGCAGATTCTGTCCAGATTATCCCAGCTCTCGTCACTAAGCATCCAGTCTTCACTTATCAAATGTGTAAAATTCAAGGCTGGTCCTTAAAAGCTCCCAACAAGGCAAAAACTGTGAATCTAACCAAAAGTGTATTTCCTGTTTCTCCCACATATTGGATTCCACAGTTCCTACAAGTGATCAAATATACACAGTTTTTAGATCTTGGAGTCCCTTTGCACAGTGATAGAAAAACATTACCATTGGAATAACTGCCCACCCACTTGTGGTGCTGGAAAAATTGCCCTGATCTCTGCGCTTAGGCTCAGAGAGAGGTGAGATTTTAGCCTTTACAAGGAGATCACCCAGGTTTTTGTTCCTCCTGAAGGCTGCAATTGCCTTGTGATCCTGAAGCATATGTGTGTCCTGAGTGAACCTTTGAAAGTTGCTCTTGATAACTCTGACCAATTTGCAGGTGGAGGGAGAATATGTGATCACCACTGGGATGAGGGGAGAAACATCAATTGGCTTGGTCTGCAAGAATGAATTGAAACATTTTCTTAAAAAGGACCAACAGTACCCCTAGTGGAGAGAGCTGAGAATAAAATCTTGACAGCTTCCCCCAAATCACTCTGTTGAGTGCAGATCCTGTGAAATCTCAGTAATTGGGATTTAATTATCCCTGCAAATGTGTGTTTTGGGTGAAAACTTGTTCTGAACAGTAAGGCATGTGTATCTGTAGGTTTGAAAAAGACTTTAACATCTAATTTGTGGTCATTTGGGAAATTTGGGCCCTTAAATGTAGTTGTGTCTAAAAAATCAATTGAGGATTTATTAATGGTGGATTTCAGTTTGATGGAAGCATTATGGTCATTAAATTGTCATTATTAACATTAATATGAATTATCAGTGTAAATATGCTTTTGCGAATGTCTCCTGTTGTCAGATATCCTGTTTGGATCGTCCACTTTGACTCTTCACAACGTATGTTATATTCTGTTAAATATTTAACCTGTGAGTAAAGGAAACTGATACTCACACTGAGTAAAGCGCCAACAACAGTGATGTTGTTGCACCAGAGTCATGTCTAAAGTTCTGTTCAGTGTTTCTGGTTATTGGGAGCAGAGTGTTTCCCCTACTTAAAGCAACGTGATCAGCAAGTACAGAATCAAACAGGTTTTTAATCACTGTACTAAAGGCACAGATGGGGATTGAACCCATGAGCTTTGGCAGACGAGACCAATGCCTTGCCACTTGGCCACTATGCCACACAGGCTGAGCTTTGTCCATACCGTAACATCATATTCCTCTTGAATTGTTCAATTAAATGAATTGATGAACATGTTTGTCATCTTAGTTGGTTTGAGTGCTCAAAGTAGAGAATCACTGCATAAGAATCAGTCCATTCAAAAGCAACATTCTCCAATATTCCAAAAACCCAGAGAAAGATTGCCAAATGCGAACATCATTCCAAGGAAAGCATGAAAAAATGTTGCAAGCTTGTAAAGTGTTGCCACATTTATAGTGCATCTGGTCAACACCGGCATTATTCTGTTAGAATTACTATCACCCAGTTTCAGCCAAGCTTTAGCAGTGACATTTCACTCCACAATGCTCCACAAACCATCATGGTGGTGTTAAATCATAAACAGTATATAACGCTCTATTACTCAATAAGCAATGGTGTTTTGTAAAACTTGAGTGGACTGTTATTTTTATGCTTGTGTATAATTTCTGACATTATGCAGATGTACTCTTTATAAGGCTGTGGAAACCTGCAGTCAGGTGAAACTGAAGAAGTCACTTTGATGAGTGAAAAAGATGCCCAGAACAGACTTTCGGGAGAACATTGCTCCTGGACGGACTGTTGTTTCTTACAGCTAGTGTCTAGTACAGAAAGGGACTTTTGTTTCCCTTGTCAGCTTGTATTAAAGGTATAGATGGGTATTGAATCCAAGATCTTCAGTTTACAACACTAACACCTTGCCACTTGGCCACCAGGCCACACTGTAGAACCCCAGCACCGCCATCAGGCCAAACTTTTATTGTAGAATAAATGTATCTTGGAAAGTTTGCATTCAAATCTTTTCAAGATTACTGACACCCTATTGGTTTTGGTGATGACAGATTTAGTGAATCTTCAAAATCTTTCATCCAATTGTTTTCTAATTTTGGGTGCACGTCTGTGCCCTTTAGAATGAGTCATGTTGATTTTTGTGACCCTAGACATCCCTTTCACTCACCCTTCGTCTTTCCTTATCCAGGCTTGGGACCGGCCACGGCAGAGTTGAAGAAGGGTTTTCTTCTGCTTTATTTTTTGTGTGAGTCTTTATGTACTTGTTCTTTTTGTTTGTTTGTTTGTTTGTTTGTTTTGGGGGGGGGGGTGTACATATTTGTGAAACAGAAAATAATGACATCGCTCAAATAATCAGAACATGGAACAGTTGTTGTCCAACAGTCAAGTTTCTTGTCTGCACAAGTGTACACATGGATGAGTGTGTGCATACTCATGCACGCACACACCCACACACACATTTCTTGCACTGTGCACAGGTCATGCTCGTCTTACAATCATCATAGCACCACCACCCTCACCCTCCAAGCCTGGTTTCTTCCTGTTAAAGGGGAGTTTTCCCTTTCCACTATCACCAAGTGCTTGCTCAAAGAGCGTCATATGATTATTGTTGGGTTTTGGGTTTGTTTGTTTTTTATTGTTACTGTAGGGTCTTTGCCTTACAACATAAAGCAGCTTGAGGTGATTGTTACTGTGATTTGGTGCTATAATATACATATACATTCTGTTTGTTTACATTGTACAGTGTGCCAACTTTTTGTAATTAGTAACATAGTTATTGCCCTTATTGAGCTATAATACAAAAACAACTAAAGCTTTAAAATAAGTGTCAGTGAGCTGAAAAAACAATATTTATACCCAAAACATAGTACAGCAGAATCTAGTATAACATGGAAACACCTACCTGAAACACAGACTTTATGTATTTTAAGTACTTGAGTAAATGTTCCCACTACTATCTGCACTCACTTCCGAAGATATTTAGACTAATGAGAGAACTCTGAGCTCCTCCGCTTCATGTGAGATTCACTTTCCACTGTTTCTTTTCTTTCTTTCTTTTTAAATCCCTCTCCATTGCATTAATGTCTTGAAATACCAGGAAACCAAGCATCTGCATCTGGAGACTTTTGACTCAAAAGGCAATAAAAACCAAAACAAATGTAAAAAAAAAAACCAATAACAAAAAAAATGAATACAGGAAAAATTACATTTTCACAAATGTCAAACATTTTTTAATTAAAATTCCTCTTTTTTCCTACTAAAAAGTTGTAAAAATGAGTCCAAGGGCATGATGCCGTAGCAGAGGATGTACTTCCTGAGGCAGCTGAAGAAATTCAACCTGCCAACACGGATGATGATGCAGTTCTACACTGCAATCATCGACTCCATCCTCACCTCCTCCATCACCGTGTGGTACGCTGGAGCCACTATCAGGGACAAACAGAGACTTCAGCGTGTTGTGCGCTCTGCTGAGAAGGTGATTGGCTGCAAACTCCCATCTCTGCAGGACCTGTACACCTCCAGGACACTGGGGCGTGCAGCTCGGATCACAGCTGACCCTTCTCACCCTGGACACAGTCTGTTTGACCTGCTCCCCTCAGGCAGGAGGCTCCGGTCCATTCGCACCAGAACCTCTCGCCATAAGAACAGTTTCCATAGAAGCATAGATGCATCTGAACATGTGTAGAGAATGACCGTGCCCCCAAATTGCCAAATTGGTGTCTTAACACCAAGTTTGTTTTTGTCTGTTTGGGAGCTGACACAGTCTCAATGGAGATGGGTTTTTGGGGGGTAGCAGGAGGAGAGAAGCTGCAGAGAGGCGTGTAAGACTGCAACTCTCCTTCCTGGTCCCAACTCTGGATAGTCATATTTTTGGGGGTTTAATAAATTGGTCCATATTTCTAGAAATGAGAGCTGCTCCATCCAAAGTGGGATGGATGCCGTCTCTCCTAACAAGACCAGGTTTCCTCCAGAAGGTTTGCCAATTATCTATGAAGCCCACATCGTTTTTCGGATTCTAAACTGACCGCAGGTGTGAATGTGAGTGTGGATGATTGTCTTTCTATGTTAACCCTGGACAGTTTAACTTGTACCCCTCACTTCATGGTAGCGCAATAAGTGGGAGAACACCTATTCCGACACCCATATCTTAGATTAAGCTAATAGTATTAGTGCGCTGTTATCAAAGGTTACCTGGATTATAGGTATATTCAAAACTTTACATAGAAGAGATAAGAGTGCGTGCGTATATGCTCACTTCTGACGATGATAATATGATAAGGTGTTATCTCATCTGTACTTGAAAGTACTTCAAACACCACATGCACATGCAATGTTATCTGTGTGTCTAACGATCTATAAGTGAGCAAAGACAGTGTTATAAATATTTTGAGTCATTTCTATGCCTTGAAAGTACTTACTCAGTACTTACTCAGCGCACACACAGATATTATATTCAAAATCATAACGGTCACGCCTTCGATTTCTTACCGCTACTTTTCGTACAGCATCCAGGAAATGACGTAGACTGTTTCTACTGCATCATTTGCATTTTACATTCACTCTGTGGCACATCTCCGCTAAATCTCATATAAACCATTTCTACAACCACCAAACACAACGAAAACAAGCCATGATTAAAAGAGCAGTTACGTAAATGCACACAAGTCCACTAAACAAACAAAACTGAACCACAATTCATCAGACCTCATGTAACCGGATAAAGAAAGGCTGGTTATCTTCCAGAGCTATCACCGATTCCAAACACCAAGCTTCACCGCGCTCTGACTAAATTCACTGAAAGAGCCGCAAAAGAAGACCACAAAAACCACCACAGTTATCTAGAGAATCTAAAGAACAGCACAAATTCCAAAGCATGTAAAACACAGGAGCTGTGTCAAATGTTTCACTTGATTTATACGTTATTTATACCTCGAGCACCCTTTTTTCTTTCTTAATCATTTTTTTTGTTTTTTTCTCCTAATGTATTCCTTTTTTGTTTACCGACTTGTATTTGTATACATGAGTTGTAAAAGATACTGCAAGCTGTGACATTTTCCTGCCCTTTCTATAACTGCATTATTATGTATATTTGTTGTTTAGTTGTTCAACTTAAAAAAGTAAAAAAGAAAAAATATTGGCTCAAAAAGTATTTTTAGGCCTGTTAATAAAATTAAATAATTTCTGCTGTTTAATACCTAAAAAATTCAACTGACATGGTGTTCAATGTGTGCAAAATTGGGCCTTTTTGTTCAACGTCTGGATATTTATGTGTTGGCAGTGCTGTAATTTTCACGGTTTCACTTTAGAAACATAAAACTTTGCACAGATGATGTTTATACTGAATTTCGGGAATTAAAGGTCTGCAGCTCAGACACAAGCATTTCACTACATGTTGTACCCTGTATGATTGTGTATGTGACAAATAAAGGTTGTTTGTTTCTTTGTTTGTTGTGAAATGTGAACTGAAGCATGTTTTTAAAAGGGTTATATGTTAAAAAATAAATAAAAAATTTGGCGGGAATAAAATCTACTCACTTTTTCTGTGTTCCAGTCTCAGTAACTTTGACACAGTAATATCTGCTGCATATTTACACCTCTGATGACATTTCACAAGTGTTAGCTTTCTTTTGATACCACGATTGTATACACAGAGTTTGTAATTGCACTCAATTAATTTGGGGCATTTCATTTTCGAGCAGGAAGCTCAGAAAACCCTTTGGGGCTCAGGTTAAAGAACTGGACCACTACAGGTTTTAGAAAACCCATCCAGAATAATTTTGTCCATCTGGGCCATATAGGACATCAAAGGTCAAAACTTCTGTTGCCCTGTGGAGGTTAAGCGTGGGTTTGCCCTGCTCACACACTCCCGCCCACAACTACCCACTGTGAGCCCATGCAAGTAATAACGTTTTGGCACATTACTTATGATAAGAAGCCACCATGAGGGGAAATACGTTGTGGAGAAGATGAACCAAAGCACCTGTTTGATTACACTGTCAGAATATGAGGCTGGGAGGAGGCGACTGATGCAAAGCCCCAGGGAAAGGAAAGTTAACGATTTTTTCATTCCAAAAATCATTTATACAGTTCAGTGGTCTACAGACAGACTGAAGAGAGAACAAGCTAGTATCGATCTGATACCAATACCAGTGCTGGTTGTCAATATTATACAGTGGCTTGCGAAAGTATTCGGCCCCTTGAACTTTTCCACATTTTGTCACATTACAGCCACAACATGAATCAATTTTATTGGAATTCCACGTGAAAGACCAATACAGAGTGGTGCACACGTGAGAAGTGGACGAAATCATACATGATTCCAAACATTTTTTACAATAATAACTGAAATGTGGGGTGTGCGTAATTATCAGCCCCTGAGTCAATACTTTGTAGAACACCTTTTGCTGCAATTACAGCTGCCAGTCTTTAGGGTATGTCTCTACAGCTTTGCACATCTAGAGACTGAAATTCTTGCCATTCTTCTTTGCAAACAGCTCCAGCCCGTCAGATTAGATGGACAGGTTTGTGAACAGCAGTTTTCAGCAGGTTGTGGCTCAGCTGCAGGGGAGGGTGAAGCAGTGGGTTTCGGGCAGATGTTTCCAGGCATGTAGTCTTGGAACATCTCCAGATGGATCGTGGATAAGGCCAGGGCCATAGGCACGTTCATGCATCCATGTAGAACTGCAAGGACTTCCTGTGACAGACAGAAAAGAGCGGTTAGTGACTCCTTCCAACTATTTCTCCATGCACTTCATTCCCACGCATTTCTCCTGACCATATGCAGATACCTGGGATGTGGGTGCCATCGTATTTGATATCCATCTCATGCAGACCGCCTCTGTGGGAGCGTACTTGTCAGCAACTGTGCCATCGTTGTTGTCTGTGATGTCAAGCTTAGCAACTTTGCCTGATGCCATTCGGACCTCACCTAAAGCAGAGGACAAAACAATGACACACACACTCATTATGCTCAACTATCTGTTTATTAAGTAGACTTGTTACCTGTGACCTCTCCTTTCTGGATGGTGAATGGAATCACCAGGTCAAATGGTCTAGACTTGCCAATCCAGCCAGATCATTCCCATTGGTCGGTCTGTTGCCTGAGAGACACGCAAGTGCACACGTCAGATCACAGGTTGTTAAGAGATTTGCAACAGTTCTGGTTACAGCGACAACATGTCACAGACTAAATGAACACAGAAAATTAATACAGGACCTGTAACATCAGAAGGCTGTGGCTTCTTAACATATGCAGCTCTGCGAACTGTCCATGTGTTTCAGGCATCCGTTTTTGACATGGAGAGAGAGAAATGAAGAAACGCACCCTCTCAGTGATGAAAACCCTGAATGAGAGACAGCAGACATGATGCAGTCTGATGAAAGGAGACCATGTGCTATAGATGACAAAGGGACACAGGGAGAAGCTGAACAAAACTGAAGCGAGAAAGGCCGAGAGACCGGGGCTGAGGTTTAGATACCCAGGGCTGTTGGGGCATTTGGCTCTGTTGCATGCTGGTCTGACGGAGCTCCTTCCAGTACTTGGAGGTGTAGGCAGGGATGATGGAGGGAATTGAGAGAGGGAAAAGATAAGGCATTGGAGCGGATTAAAACGGCGTCAAAGTGATATAGCGAAACGGCTGCAGCCATCAGGACCAATCACAAAGCCTCTGTAGGGGAATGGATCTGTGCAATTTATGCAATTCCCTTCTCACATATACATTGAAACAGAGAAGGTAGGACTGACTAACAACCACAAGAGCTTTCTGAGACTGATTATATACTGATTTTGAGTATAAACACTAGCAAATGCAAGTTTTGCTGCAGCAGATGTCATTGACTGCTTCAGGGCTTGCTCCCAGCAGCTGGACGGTGTCCTGGAGTAAAGAACTACATATCTAGCTGTTGTGACAGTATCAGGTCAGTTCATGTCTACATACTCACTGGCTAAGTTATGGTAGTGAAGGCTCACTGACTCTGTCTTCCACTACTCTCAGACACTGTGTTCATATTTCAGAGGAGCCCAACAAACCACAGATCACTGAGCTGTCCTAACAAATCTCCAGCAATGATGCAACACGTAGGAAGACTGAGTTATAAAGACATGGCAATATTTCAACAAGGTCTTGAATTATGAGGCCCCGTCATATCTTAAACACATTAAGGTATCACATCACCCCGGTACAGCTCTTCACTCTCAGACTAGCTCTTTCTAAAAGTAGAATGGGGCAGAGCCTTCAGCTTTCAGGGCTCTGCTCTGAACCAGCTCCCAGTTTGGATTCAGGAGACAGACACCCTCTGTACTTTCAACATTACACTTACAACTTTCCTATTTGATAAGCATATAGTCAGCCTTGGATCAGGTGACCCTGAACCCTCCCTTAGTTACACTGCAGTAAACCTCTTGTGTGGTTACTTATAGTTACCATTATGTCTTTATAGTGAGGTTAATAGTTACTTCCCAACCATTTATTCGTCTTCTATCACT
>NW_020328347.1:0-19192 GCF_001858045.2 Oreochromis niloticus
AAGTGATATAGCGAAACGGCTGCAGCCATCAGGACCAATCACAAAGCCTCTGTAGGGAATGGATCTGTGCTCCAGGGCACTCGTAAATCCGTAACGAGCATTACCTGAAGTGTACTCCTTGATAGAAACTTTGAATGCGCGCCATTTCTACATCAACTGCCTATTCATCTGAAAATGTGTTCTTATACAGACAAAAATGTGGCAGAGCATGCAATGAGTCACATTTTCTTCCTTGTCCTCTTTGACTCCCAGTATACGTGAGACTCAAGCTGACATCACTGTTGAAATCTTACCCAGTGCCTTCATGAGCGCGTGCAGCGCGGAGCAGAAAAGAGCAGCTGTGCGCTCGTAGCTGAGATCCAGATCCTGAACCATGTCCCCGACCAGCAGGCTGCAGTCAGAGTGAGTCAACAGAACTGTCAACACCGGTGGAGCCTGGCCAACAAGACAGGATTATAATGAAATACAGTACAAGCTCAGGGCAGCACAGGCTTAAGCAGACCAAGGAGGAAATCGGGTAAACCCTCCAGCAGTTATTTCTGTGTCCATTTTGGGTAAAAACAAAAACATCATAACTACCTGTAAATGCAGGCTGAGCCTCTGAAGGTTGAGTGATATGTCATTAAGCAGGTAGTCAGAGTTCTCATTGATCAGTTCCTTGAGGGAAGCGTATCCACAGACCTTATTGATGTTCCATATGGAGCTCAGCGCCGCCTGGCTGACCAGCAGCGTCTCCTCACCAGCTTTCTCCAGCACAGGATACAGCCAGGTCGTCAACAAGGGACGGAAATCGCGGCCCAGCGCCTGAGCACAGCAGGCCAAGGCCTCCGGTTGGATGCACAGCTGACAGATGTTGCTGTTGAGCTGGTGGATCGTGGATGCAGATCATTTAGATGTTCAGTAGCAGCCTGATGAAATTAGCTGTGTCGTTAACCCACTTCAGCCATCCAAACAGATGACCATCTAAGGTGAATTATGCAGATCACTAGCACAGTACACAGATTACCACTTCTGATTCCAGCCAGACTTGTTGTTACTTCATTCTAATCATGCAGTAACAACAAAGATTTATTCCTACTGGCTTTTAAAATGTGCTTCTTCTATTCTAGAAAAACAAAAACATGTTATCACAGGGTTTGGTTTTTTTCAATGACATTTGTGTTGGCTGTGTCAGTTGCAGGCAAACATTTATCATTATTTTAAATCTATTTTTATGTTTAGGATTTTGTAAACTGCCTTTTTTTATGTTTTATGTTTTAGGATTTTGTAAAGTTTACAAATCCTAAAACATAAAAACATTTTAAAAAAAGGCAGTTTACAATGTAAACTGCCTTTTTTAAATGTTAGATATTAGGAAATAGCTTAAAATTAGTGCATATTTAACTTGTTACACTGCCTTAATGTTGCCTGCATGGGATTTCCTCATCAGCATATGACTGTACCCTGGATGATGATATGTGAGGAGCTTGAACTTGATTCGCTAACAGAAACTAATTTAGCTAGCTTAGCACACATGTCTTGTGGCAAGATATATGCACCTAAATGCTTTAAGTCATTGGCTGTTCTGCCAAATTGCCACCAAGCTGCAACTTTGTGAGCTGACTGTTTGGCGATTTTTGTGTTTTAGACAACAAAAAGAAAAGAAAAAGATCTACGGATTCAGGCTTTTCCTTACCTGTGGTAGTGGCATAGAATGACGTCACTGACATTGGTTTAATATGAAAACAAACTTTGTCAAACCAAAAAAAACCCAAAAAAGAAGAAGTGAGTCGGCGTGTCATCTTTACCGAGCACCATACATGTTTTGCACACAAAAAAACAAGTATTGCCGAACAAAAGATAAATGTCCTTTTTTTTCCTACTTTCGCCGGCTGGTCGTTTGGCGTAAGACGTAAGAAGTGGCGCTTTGAATCTGAGCGCCCGAGTTCGAATCCCTCACGGACTCGCTGCCACGACCATTGCTTGGGGGCGGGGAGAAGCCAAGTCGCTTCTCCCTTTTCCTGCTCTTGCCAACTCCTCCGCCTGCTCTCTTATTACCTTTTATTACCGCAAAATACCCATGCTTGTCAGCTCTTCATTCCTCAACTATTTGCTGCTTATTACTCCACCTTCCACAACTTGCAACTTTCTCTCTTCAGGCTACCAACTCTGCCTTCATTTTTTCACACTGTCTCCACACTTTTACATCAAATTATTACCACCTAATAAGCACAGTGACAGAGGGACCCCAGGCTTTTTTCCGTAAGTTACATGTGTTTGTGTCCGTAACTACCGTCCTTAGCTAGGTCCTCAAATCTAGGCAGCTAAGATGACAACTGGGCTCTTCGGGGAAACTTGTTTTGTAAAGTTGTTTAGCTAATCCGTAGAGGCCAATGAATTGACCGTGACTAAAGAAATGATGAGAAAAGCACTGGGTTGCTGTTGTTGCTCTCCGGTCACTGATGCTAGCTAAGAGGATGTAATAAAGGCAAGGTAGCAGAGATGAAAAAGGAGTGGTTGTTGATAAATAAGTGGAGAAAAAGGTGGGCAGGGAAAAAAGCAGGTGTGAGTGTGTGAAATGTGAGTATTTGAGTGTAAAAATGTGTGGTCTCCTGCGAAAGGCTGGGTGCCCGATGTGCACCTTGCGCTCTTTAAATACAAGGATATTCCACGTTCTGCTATGTGGTGGGCTAGCAGGTTCATAACATAGAGGCTCAGGTTCGAGCCCTCGGCTCACCTGCCTCTCTATGTTTATCTGCTAGGGGAGGTCCAGGCAGGGGATCTTGGAGTGAAAATTCCGAGGGATGAACCTTGTTCAGCCTGGACTTCCCCTGATTTTGATTTTTCTCTGTTTTTTCTTTTACCTGCCAGCAACAAACAGCCCAGCCTGATTTATGGGACCTCCTTCTTGTCATGGCTACCAAGGACCACTCTTCTTCTGCCAACAAGTCATTGCCTGACAAATAATTATTTCCTATGTTTCCCTATGGGGTTTTTTAATCTCCAATATCTTTACATATCTTGCTAGATAGACTTCCCTCAACAGGGTTTACAAACGCCTTATCCTCTTTGTCCACTTCAAATAACTTTAAACAACTATTCTTAGATTTCTTGCAACATCTGCTGTCCTCTTGCACAGATTACGCTTTTTAAAAAACTAACAAACACTTTTTTTAACGTCAACCCATTGTTGGAACTAGATAAATAAAGCATATATAAAAGTCACTACCAAAAACTCATTGCAGCTTCGACCTTGTTATAGGAATGTTGTTTGTGGCTCAAGATGACTTGATTTCATCCATGAAGGATACATTTGATATATGTTTTCACATATTATAGACCAACAAGTTATTATAGCAGTTTAAATACGAGCGATCGGAAGCATGTGCTGATCAGCTTCAGTTTCTTCTCTGAAGTTGCTCTATTTCTCTTCAGGTTTCTCTCAGACCAAGATTGAATGTGATGACAAGGGTGATGGATGGTGTGACATGTGCTGCTGGCCCACAGAACCAGGTGAGTATGCTGTCCATGTGCTCTGCAACAATGAGGACATCCAACACTCTCAGTTAAGATTAGTTTTCATGATTGTTGCCTCAAGACCTGAGATCATGGTGGTGGGCTTGTGATGGACACACTTTTCATGGCTGAAAGCTCTCCTGTAGAGGCTAAGCCCTCTCGATCAACAACACACCTGCCGCTAACTACGTGTGTCTACCTTAAATATCTTTACAAACTCAAAATGTGACCTCTAGCACCAAACGCTTGCTGCAGTTCTTGGTGTCAGAGGTGACACACAAGGTATCGGGTTTTAGGTGCAATTACTTTTTCATATAGGACCAAGTATGTTTGGATAGCTTTTTCCCCTTGAAAACTGCCGTTTAATATTACACATTCTTGTCTAATATTATAAATGTATTGATCTGAAACGTGTAAGTGTGACAAATATGGAATAAGATACGAAATCAGAAAGGAGGCAAATATTTTTTCACAGCGCTAAGTCTGTAAATGATCTTCTTTGGCTGTAGTAGATCTTTGACTTGTTCCTTTTTTAATTGTTTGTTTAAAATTGTTTTCTCTAGGTTAAGGCGTACGGTCCAGGCCTTCAGAGCAGTGGTCTGGCTGTTGGAAAACCCACTGAATTCACAGTTGATGCCAAGCAAGGAGGAAAAGCTCCTCTGAAAATTATAGCCCAGGTATATCTGGCTTTGTATATGACCACAAATATGTTAAATATATTGCATGTACCGTATTTTTCAGAGTATGAGTCGCACTTAAAATCCTTTAATTGTGCGCCTTATGTATGAATTCTGGTTGTGCTTACTGACCTTGAACCGATTTTATGTAATACACGGCGCTCAAAAATCTGTCAAAAATGTTTTAGTACGACTTTGGTAAGCTACGAAGTCGCACCGCTTGATGGATTGTCGGAGCATCATGGTTACGTAGTCAGCAGCCTCGCGGAGTGATACGCGCTGCGCTTCAACATAATATTACTGTATTGTGTGTGGATAAGGACCCCAAAATGGCACCTGTTAAGAGACATGCTTACGAAGCGGATTTCAAACTCAAGGCTGTCAGTCACGCAGTAGAACATGAGAATAGAGCAGCTGCGAGAGATTTCAACATTAATGAATCAATGGTACGGAAGTAGAGGAAGCTAGAAGAAAGAGTTGAGTAAAGTTTGACTTATCTGACTGTTTTGTTTCGCTTAATGCGTTTTATAATCCAGTACGCCTCATGTATAAAACCAGACCTGTTCATCAACAGTGCGCCTTATGGTCCGAAAACTACCGTGTGTTAAATCTGATTGAACTAATCCCTTGTCTTCTGCACAGGATGGTGAAGTCAATTCTGTGGATGTCCAGGTTAAGGATAATGGCAACAGCACATACACCTGCACCTACACCCCACGTAAGCCTGTGAAGCAGACTGTGATGGTCTCCTGGGGAGACTGAGAGTCCATTCAGGGTGAGTATGCACTCACTTTCACTCTTGCATGCAGGGTTTGCCTTTTCTTCTCACTGAAAAGTCTCTTGAGTTTTGGTGTTTGTGCCCACAGATGAATATCGGAGCAGGCTGTCATCCAAACAAGGTGAAGGTCTCTGACCCTGGAGTGGCAAATACGGGCCTCCAAGCCTTCCAGCCAACATACTTCACTGTTGACTGCTCAGAGTCTGGTCAAGGTAAAGCTCCATAAAACTGTGTGTGTGAGAGTAAAGAGCGCAAACATATGCTCATGTCAAAGAAATATTCCAAACAACCGATATTACAGGGAAACTTATTTAACCCACCTGCTGTTTGAGGCTAAAAATGACTGTAGAGCATTACCTGCAAAGGTAACATGCTAACACAGCCTTTGTCCTCTGCCATCAGGACAAAGGCTGTTTGCGTTTAGGCTATTCCAATGACATCCTTCAGGGTCAAAGTGGATCCTTCTCAAGGCAGAGGGACCAGGACTCAGCCGCAGTGGTAAGAATACCTGTACTGCCTCACAAAGTCAGAGAGTGCTAACAAAAAACAGTCCGTTTATTTAGTTTATTGGTCTATAATACGGTCTGAATGTTTTCCGTCATACTACATGGAACAACTCTTCATAACACTTTTATGAAAATGTTTGACGAAATTGACAAGATCAAAATTCAAATCACAATGGCAAGGATTTAAAAACAAGAATAAACATGAATAAACAGGGTTGTAGTTGGTACGCGAATGTAAACAGGTCCTTTTGAGCTGTCATTTGAACTTTGCTTTTAAGTGTTTGTCAGGCAGCACAGTGGCACGGTGGTTAGCACTGTTGCCGCACAGCAAGAAAGTCCTGAGTTCAATTCCACCATCAGGCCGGGGTCTTTCTGTGTGGAGTTTGCATGTTCTCCCCGTGTTTGCGTGGGTTCCCTCCGGGTACTCCGGCTTCCTCCCACCATCCGAAGACATGCAGCTTGTGGGGATAGGTTAATTGGATAATCCAAATTGTCACTAGGTGTGAATGGTTGTCTGTCCCTGTGTGTTAGCCCTGCGACAGACTGGCGACCTGTCCAGGGTGTACCCCGCCTCTCGCCCTATGACAGCTGGGATAGGCTCCAGCGCCCCTGAAAAGGATAAGCGGAAGCGAATGGATGGACGGATGGATGTTTGTCTAAGCATGAATGTTTTTACGATGGCTTTCCCCCCCACCTTGTACGGTTGCCAGTATATTGATGTTTTTATTATTTTTTTTAAATGAATCTAAGCTTTTCGAGCAGATCAGAGGTGTCAGTGTATTTTCTTTGGTCTCTGTTCTGGCAGAGATAGCTGTTGGCAAAGACCAGCTTGTGCTGGTGCTTGTTTCTTCCTCCCCGTTATCACCACAGCTTTATTCAAAGAAGGTGATCTGATCTTTTGGCTCGTCTGTCCAATAGTGTAGATTATTGCAGAATTCAGATCAAATCAGGGCCCAAACTTGTGTGAGTAACTTTATGAAGGGAATAAAGGGAACTCTGCCAGCTGCCAGCTGAACTGTGTAAAACCTAAATTACAGTAGACTGGTCTCATTTTGAAGGTTATATGGGCTTATGATTATATTTAGAGATACAACTGTGTAATGTATGTTCTATGTCCTGTTTTTTAGGGGTCTTCTGTGAGGCAACAACAGACTTCACTGTGGATGCACAAATGAGTTTGCGCTCCATGTTTTGAGGGTCATGAGCTTCGCCTGGCGCTATGGCTGGGCTGAAATATTGCAGGTACAAGTGCGGAGGGTTTTTGCAGCAACGCTTACACTTACACTGATAATGGTTTTCTATAAGTCTACATGCCTGGAAACATTCTGATCAGATGCCTAAACTGAAGCAATAAAAATGCAGTCAATTTAGTAAGGATATATGTGTGACAATGAAGACCCGACAACAGCAGCGTTGCAGTTTAGCACGTTTTTATTGGCTTTCACACTGCTCCTGTAGCACACACACCACCCTCTCCTGCGGTCCCGGCAACATCTTTAACAGGGAAGACGTGATTAGATGATGGGCTCAGGTGTGTGAGTCAGCCAGTATCTGTTTTGTCTGTCTTAGGAATCTCCTTTGTTCCCAAGGAGATTGGTGAGCACCTTGTTAACATCGAGAAGAACGGCCGTCATGTTCCCAGCAGCCCAATTGCTGTTATGATCAAGCAGTCAGGGATTGGTGATGTGAGCCGTGTGTGTGTGAGTGGACGGTGGCTGACCGAGGCCAGGACTTTTCAGCCTTGAGAGTTCATCATTGATGCAGGTATATGCTCAGTGAAAGCATAAATACTGTGATATTTTTCTTTTTAAACATTCAAATAGAATATTTGTCAGTCTCATCTTGTTATATTAGGCTTCCTCTGCTTGAGCCTTTCCACTGAAGGACCCAGTTAAGTGGGCATTAACACTGAGGACCAGGAGGATGGCTGGTGACACGATGTGTTGCTTTTTGAGGTCTTTTAGCCTGTTTCACTTTGTCAGACAGGTTCTATTTAACTGATTTCTTGATTCACAAGTCTGCAATTAATCAGGCCTGAGTGTGTCTAGTAACACTGAACTGAGGTTTCCAAAATTGGTTAATCACAGTTAACTCGTCATTTAACAAGAGGGGCAATTTGTTTTTACACAGGACCAGGGGGTTGGATAATCTTTCTCCCTAATCTATGAAATCATCATTTAAACACTGCATTTTGTATTAACTTGTCTTATCTGTGTCTAATATTAAAATGTGTTTGATGATCTGAAACATGTAAGTGTGATAAATATGCAAAACACTAGGAAACCAGGAAGGGGGCAAACACCTTTTCACATCACTGTAGACGTGATTACAGAATACCTTTTACATCCTGGATTACAATAGGATATCCATCAACGGCAGATACTGGTCTCCATGACACACAGATACTGGAGTGGTCTGAGAGAAAGGAATCTGTGTCTCTGGACCAAAATGACTGTACGTGTAGTGCTGTAGAAACAATACTGCCCACAAACCTTGATGTTTCTATATGTGGAAACCTTCAAGTATGCATATCCTCCTGTAAGGGTAAAGTAATGGGACATTTGCACTTTTTGCATGTAAGCCTGTCGGTCTTAACTGGAAGTTGCACTTGAGCTGTCTTGGCATCTTTCCCTTGTTTGACTCACCAGTTTTGCCCTGAGCTGAACCGCTGCCTCCTTCTCTGTTGTGGTACTCAGCGGTGACCAAGATGCTGTAACGTGCATCTGGCTGCAGTGACTCCAGCATCACCTGCTTCTCTCCACCAGGGACCAGCACCTGCAGACAACAAACAACACTATCATCCCAACACAGTCAGAACTCATTTAAAGTTTTGGGACTTGTGGAATTTCTGGAATTCTGACACATGACAGCCGGCTGAAGCCCAGAAGAGGTGAAGATGTGATGACTACGACCCACTCACAGTGTGATCCTGGCTATCAGCTCCAGTCAATGCTGTGTAGGACACGTGATACTGGAGGACATGAGCATTGGGAGGTACCCAACTGATCACCATGCTGACGGCAGTCTCATCAGAAAGCGTGAGGCTGGTTGGGCCTCCACCAGAGCCTGCAGCAACATCATAGAAGAGATAAAGTACCACAGCTAACGACACTTAACACTCACTTTCTTCCTTTATAGGAGGAAATTATTTTGGCAGCAGAGCAAAGTGTTTTTTTTAGAAAATAAATGTAAAGTATAACAGAGAATTTGATACTTTGATTTGATACTTTAACCTCACTACATTTATTTCATAGCTCAGAGTTCTAGTTACTCAAAGATGAGAATTTAGATGTGAAATTTAACCTTTAAGTGACTAGTACTTTGAGAACTGCCATCAATTACACAATGAAGTTCATTGACGTACAGGTTATTGTATTAGTAATGCTATATTGTACATAGAGACACAATATGACAGAATATGACTGCTGCTAATGTGACTTAGGTAAATGGTTTCAGGCTCTCCCCTCCTGAGTTTGAGAAATGTTCAGGATCAGAAAATGTGTGACTCACAGGTGCTGTAGCATACGGCCACAGCTTCACTCTGAGCTCCATCTCCATAGAGTGCAGACAGTGATATCTGATGCTCCTTAAGACACAGGACAACAGTTTATTGAGACATTGTATTTTTTACTTCATAATATGTACTCCAACAATCCAATAGTTCTTCCCCACCTGTCTCAGGTCGCCTCCACTTAGTGAGGTAAGAAACATCATCATCATCTGCAGCTTCCCAGCGCACCGTGATGTCACTGTCTGAGAAATTAGTTACCCTAAGGTCAGAAGGAGGAGGCACCTTCACTAGAAGAAAAGAATAATGTGTATGGGAATTTTTTAAAAATGAGAAAGCTACATTTTGACATCTTTCATTATTAATAACATTTACAGTACTGTGCAAAAGTCGTGAGCCACACGCTGAAGTATTTCTTTGGACATTATCTGGTTTTTCCACTCCTTTTTAGTCCAGTTCTTGTACCTGACCATTTTCTGAGTAATGTTTTTTGTTTGTTTGTTTTTTGTTTGTGTAAACACTTGGCACTGACCATTGTTGGAGAATTAAAAAGCACCTAAGTCAAGGAATGTGTGTGCACATAACAGAAAACTTGGGAAAGAACCAATTTTAAATCTTTAAGCATTTTGTTACTAGCGGCCTGTCACAAAAACACATTTTGTATAGTGTTTTTTTTTTTTTTTTTTTTTTTTAAATCTTGTGAATAAAATGTATACAAATGTGTGTGATTAATCACAATGTGTTAGTGTGTAATCACCCTGAGACATGCATGCCTGTCTGCTAGCGTCAGATCTAAAGCCATTTCTGATTTGGAGATGCAGGCTGCAGATTCTGTCCAGATTATCCCAGCTCTCGTCACTAAGCATCCAGTCTTCACTTATCAAATGTGTAAAATTCAAGGCTGGTCCTTAAAAGCTCCCAACAAGGCAAAAACTGTGAATCTAACCAAAAGTGTATTTCCTGTTTCTCCCACATATTGGATTCCACAGTTCCTACAAGTGATCAAATATACACAGTTTTTAGATCTTGGAGTCCCTTTGCACAGTGATAGAAAAACATTACCATTGGAATAACTGCCCACCCACTTGTGGTGCTGGAAAAATTGCCCTGATCTCTGCGCTTAGGCTCAGAGAGAGGTGAGATTTTAGCCTTTACAAGGAGATCACCCAGGTTTTTGTTCCTCCTGAAGGCTGCAATTGCCTTGTGATCCTGAAGCATATGTGTGTCCTGAGTGAACCTTTGAAAGTTGCTCTTGATAACTCTGACCAATTTGCAGGTGGAGGGAGAATATGTGATCACCACTGGGATGAGGGGAGAAACATCAATTGGCTTGGTCTGCAAGAATGAATTGAAACATTTTCTTAAAAAGGACCAACAGTACCCCCTAGTGGAGAGAGCTGAGAATAAAATCTTGACAGCTTCCCCCAAATCACTCTGTTGAGTGCAGATCCTGTGAAATCTCAGTAATTGGGATTTAATTATCCCTGCAAATGTGTGTTTTGGGTGAAAACTTGTTCTGAACAGTAAGGCATGTGTATCTGTAGGTTTGAAAAAGACTTTAACATCTAATTTGTGGTCATTTGGGAAATTTGGGCCCTTAAATGTAGTTGTGTCTAAAAAATCAATTGAGGATTTATTAATGGTGGATTTCAGTTTGATGGAAGCATTATGGTCATTAAATTGTCATTATTAACATTAATATGAATTATCAGTGTAAATATGCTTTTGCGAATGTCTCCTGTTGTCAGATATCCTGTTTGGATCGTCCACTTTGACTCTTCACAACGTATGTTATATTCTGTTAAATATTTAACCTGTGAGTAAAGGAAACTGATACTCACACTGAGTAAAGCGCCAACAACAGTGATGTTGTTGCACCAGAGTCATGTCTAAAGTTCTGTTCAGTGTTTCTGGTTATTGGGAGCAGAGTGTTTCCCCTACTTAAAGCAACGTGATCAGCAAGTACAGAATCAAACAGGTTTTTAATCACTGTACTAAAGGCACAGATGGGGATTGAACCCATGAGCTTTGGCAGACGAGACCAATGCCTTGCCACTTGGCCACTATGCCACACAGGCTGAGCTTTGTCCATACCGTAACATCATATTCCTCTTGAATTGTTCAATTAAATGAATTGATGAACATGTTTGTCATCTTAGTTGGTTTGAGTGCTCAAAGTAGAGAATCACTGCATAAGAATCAGTCCATTCAAAAGCAACATTCTCCAATATTCCAAAAACCCAGAGAAAGATTGCCAAATGCGAACATCATTCCAAGGAAAGCATGAAAAAATGTTGCAAGCTTGTAAAGTGTTGCCACATTTATAGTGCATCTGGTCAACACCGGCATTATTCTGTTAGAATTACTATCACCCAGTTTCAGCCAAGCTTTAGCAGTGACATTTCACTCCACAATGCTCCACAAACCATCATGGTGGTGTTAAATCATAAACAGTATATAACGCTCTATTACTCAATAAGCAATGGTGTTTTGTAAAACTTGAGTGGACTGTTATTTTTATGCTTGTGTATAATTTCTGACATTATGCAGATGTACTCTTTATAAGGCTGTGGAAACCTGCAGTCAGGTGAAACTGAAGAAGTCACTTTGATGAGTGAAAAAGATGCCCAGAACAGACTTTCGGGAGAACATTGCTCCTGGACGGACTGTTGTTTCTTACAGCTAGTGTCTAGTACAGAAAGGGACTTTTTGTTTCCCTTGTCAGCTTGTATTAAAGGTATAGATGGGTATTGAATCCAAGATCTTCAGTTTACAACACTAACACCTTGCCACTTGGCCACCAGGCCACACTGTAGAACCCCAGCACCGCCATCAGGCCAAACTTTTATTGTAGAATAAATGTATCTTGGAAAGTTTGCATTCAAATCTTTTCAAGATTACTGACACCCTATTGGTTTTTGGTGATGACAGATTTAGTGAATCTTCAAAATCTTTCATCCAATTGTTTTCTAATTTTGGGTGCACGTCTGTGCCCTTTAGAATGAGTCATGTTGATTTTTGTGACCCTAGACATCCCTTTCACTCACCCTTCGTCTTTCCTTATCCAGGCTTGGGACCGGCCACGGCAGAGTTGAAGAAGGGTTTTCTTCTGCTTTATTTTTTGTGTGAGTCTTTATGTACTTGTTCTTTTTGTTTGTTTGTTTGTTTGTTTGTTTTGGGGGGGGGGGGGGGGTGTACATATTTGTGAAACAGAAAATAATGACATCGCTCAAATAATCAGAACATGGAACAGTTGTTGTCCAACAGTCAAGTTTCTTGTCTGCACAAGTGTACACATGGATGAGTGTGTGCATACTCATGCACGCACACACCCACACACACATTTCTTGCACTGTGCACAGGTCATGCTCGTCTTACAATCATCATAGCACCACCACCCTCACCCTCCAAGCCTGGTTTCTTCCTGTTAAAGGGGAGTTTTCCCTTTCCACTATCACCAAGTGCTTGCTCAAAGAGCGTCATATGATTATTGTTGGGTTTTTGGGTTTGTTTGTTTTTTATTGTTACTGTAGGGTCTTTGCCTTACAACATAAAGCAGCTTGAGGTGATTGTTACTGTGATTTGGTGCTATAATATACATATACATTCTGTTTGTTTACATTGTACAGTGTGCCAACTTTTTGTAATTAGTAACATAGTTATTGCCCTTATTGAGCTATAATACAAAAACAACTAAAGCTTTAAAATAAGTGTCAGTGAGCTGAAAAAACAATATTTATACCCAAAACATAGTACAGCAGAATCTAGTATAACATGGAAACACCTACCTGAAACACAGACTTTATGTATTTTAAGTACTTGAGTAAATGTTCCCACTACTATCTGCACTCACTTCCGAAGATATTTAGACTAATGAGAGAACTCTGAGCTCCTCCGCTTCATGTGAGATTCACTTTCCACTGTTTCTTTTCTTTCTTTCTTTTTTAAATCCCTCTCCATTGCATTAATGTCTTGAAATACCAGGAAACCAAGCATCTGCATCTGGAGACTTTTGACTCAAAAGGCAATAAAAACCAAAACAAATGTAAAAAAAAAAAAACAATAACAAAAAAAAATGAATACAGGAAAAATTACATTTTCACAAATGTCAAACATTTTTTAATTAAAATTCCTCTTTTTTCCTACTAAAAAGTTGTAAAAATGAGTCCAAGGGCATGATGCCGTAGCAGAGGATGTACTTCCTGAGGCAGCTGAAGAAATTCAACCTGCCAACACGGATGATGATGCAGTTCTACACTGCAATCATCGACTCCATCCTCACCTCCTCCATCACCGTGTGGTACGCTGGAGCCACTATCAGGGACAAACAGAGACTTCAGCGTGTTGTGCGCTCTGCTGAGAAGGTGATTGGCTGCAAACTCCCATCTCTGCAGGACCTGTACACCTCCAGGACACTGGGGCGTGCAGCTCGGATCACAGCTGACCCTTCTCACCCTGGACACAGTCTGTTTGACCTGCTCCCCTCAGGCAGGAGGCTCCGGTCCATTCGCACCAGAACCTCTCGCCATAAGAACAGTTTCCATAGAAGCATAGATGCATCTGAACATGTGTAGAGAATGACCGTGCCCCCAAATTGCCAAATTGGTGTCTTAACACCAAGTTTGTTTTTTGTCTGTTTGGGAGCTGACACAGTCTCAATGGAGATGGGTTTTTGGGGGGGTAGCAGGAGGAGAGAAGCTGCAGAGAGGCGTGTAAGACTGCAACTCTCCTTCCTGGTCCCAACTCTGGATAGTCATATTTTTGGGGGTTTAATAAATTGGTCCATATTTCTAGAAATGAGAGCTGCTCCATCCAAAGTGGGATGGATGCCGTCTCTCCTAACAAGACCAGGTTTCCTCCAGAAGGTTTGCCAATTATCTATGAAGCCCACATCGTTTTTCGGATTCTAAACTGACCGCAGGTGTGAATGTGAGTGTGGATGATTGTCTTTCTATGTTAACCCTGGACAGTTTAACTTGTACCCCTCACTTCATGGTAGCGCAATAAGTGGGAGAACACCTATTCCGACACCCATATCTTAGATTAAGCTAATAGTATTAGTGCGCTGTTATCAAAGGTTACCTGGATTATAGGTATATTCAAAACTTTACATAGAAGAGATAAGAGTGCGTGCGTATATGCTCACTTCTGACGATGATAATATGATAAGGTGTTATCTCATCTGTACTTGAAAGTACTTCAAACACCACATGCACATGCAATGTTATCTGTGTGTCTAACGATCTATAAGTGAGCAAAGACAGTGTTATAAATATTTTGAGTCATTTCTATGCCTTGAAAGTACTTACTCAGTACTTACTCAGCGCACACACAGATATTATATTCAAAATCATAACGGTCACGCCTTCGATTTCTTACCGCTACTTTTCGTACAGCATCCAGGAAATGACGTAGACTGTTTCTACTGCATCATTTGCATTTTACATTCACTCTGTGGGCACATCTCCGCTAAAATCTCATATAAACCATTTCTACAACCACCAAACACAACGAAAACAAGCCATGATTAAAAGAGCAGTTACGTAAATGCACACAAGTCCACTAAACAAACAAAACTGAACCACAAATTCATCAGACCTCATGTAACCGGATAAAGAAAGGCTGGTTATCTTCCAGAGCTATCACCGATTCCAAACACCAAGCTTCACCGCGCTCTGACTAAAATTCACTGAAAGAGCCGCAAAAGAAGACCACAAAAACCACCACAGTTATCTAGAGAATCTAAAGAACAGCACAAATTCCAAAGCATGTAAAACACAGGAGCTGTGTCAAATGTTTCACTTGATTTATACGTTATTTATACCTCGAGCACCCTTTTTTCTTTCTTAATCATTTTTTTTGTTTTTTTTCTCCTAATGTATTCCTTTTTTGTTTACCGACTTGTATTTGTATACATGAGTTGTAAAAGATACTGCAAGCTGTGACATTTTTCCTGCCCTTTCTATAACTGCATTATTATGTATATTTGTTGTTTAGTTGTTCAACTTAAAAAAGTAAAAAAAGAAAAAAATATTGGCTCAAAAAGTATTTTTAGGCCTGTTAATAAAATTAAATAATTTCTGCTGTTTAATACCTAAAAATTCAACTGACATGGTGTTCAATGTGTGCAAAATTGGGCCTTTTTGTTCAACGTCTGGATATTTATGTGTTGGCAGTGCTGTAATTTTTCACGGTTTCACTTTAGAAACATAAAACTTTGCACAGATGATGTTTATACTGAATTTCGGGAATTAAAGGTCTGCAGCTCAGACACAAGCATTTCACTACATGTTGTACCCTGTATGATTGTGTATGTGACAAATAAAGGTTGTTTGTTTCTTTGTTTGTTGTGAAATGTGAACTGAAGCATGTTTTTAAAAGGGTTATATGTTAAAAAATAAATAAAAAATTTGGCGGGAATAAAATCTACTCACTTTTTCTGTGTTCCAGTCTCAGTAACTTTGACACAGTAATATCTGCTGCAATATTTACACCTCTGATGACATTTCACAAGTGTTAGCTTTCTTTTGATACCACGATTGTATACACAGAGTTTGTAATTGCACTCAATTAATTTGGGGCATTTCATTTTCGAGCAGGAAGCTCAGAAAACCCTTTGGGGCTCAGGTTAAAGAACTGGACCACTACAGGTTTTAGAAAACCCATCCAGAATAATTTTGTCCATCTGGGCCCATATAGGGACATCAAAGGTCAAAACTTCTGTTGCCCTGTGGAGGTTAAGCGTGGGTTTGCCCTGCTCACACACTCCCGCCACAACTACCCACTGTGAGCCCATGCAAGTAATAACGTTTTGGCACATTACTTATGATAAGAAGCCACCATGAGGGGAAATACAGTTGTGGAGAAGATGAAACCAAAGCACCTGTTTGATTACACTGTCAGAAATATGAGGCTGGGAGGAGGCGACTGATGCAAAGCCCCAGGGAAAAGGAAAGTTAACGATTTTTTCATTCCAAAAATCATTTATACAGTTCAGTGGTCTACAGACAGACTGAAGAGAGAAACAAAGCTAGTATCGATCTGATACCAATACCAGTGCTGGTTTGTCAATATTATACAGTGGCTGCGAAAGTATTCGCCCCTTGAACTTTTCCACATTTTGTCACATTACAGCCACAAACATGAATCAATTTATTGGAATTCCACGTGAAAGACCAATACAGAGTGGTGACACGTGAGAGTGGAACGAAATCATACATGATTCCAAACATTTTTACAAATAAATAACTGAATGTGGGGTGTGCGTAATTATTCAGCCCCCTGATCAATACTTTGTAGAACCACCTTTTGCTGCAATTACACTGCCAGTCTTTTAGGGTATGTCTCTACCAGCTTTGCACATCTAGAGACTGAATTCTTGCCCATTCTTCTTTGCAAAACAGCTCCAGCCCAGTCAGATTAGATGGACAGCGTTTGTGACAGCAGTTTTCAGCAGGTTTGTGGCTCAGCTGCAGGGGAGGGTGAAGCAGTGGGTTTCGGGCAGAATGTTTCCAGGCATGTAGTCTTGGAACATCTCCAGATGGATCGTGGATAAGGCCAGGGCCATAGGCACCGTTCATGCAATCCATGTAGAACTGCAAGGGACTTCCTGTTGACAGACAGAAAAAGAGCGGTTAGTGACTTCCTCCAAACTATTTTCTCCATGCACTTCATTCCCACGCATTTCTCCTGACCATATGCAGATACCTGGGATGTGGGTGCCATCGTATTTGATATCCATCTCATGCAGACCGGCCTCTGTGGGAGCGTACTTGTCAGCAACTGTGCCATCGTTGTTGTCTGTGATGTCAAGCTTAGCAACTTTGCCTGATGCCATTCGGACTCACCTAAAGCAGAGGACAAAAACAATGACACACACACATCATTATGCTCAAACTATCTGTTTATTAAGTAGACTTGTTACCTGTGACCTCTCCTTTCTGGATGGTGAATGGAATCACCAGGTCAAATGGTCTCAGACTTGCCACATCCGCCAGATCATTCCATTGGTCGGTCTGTGCCTGAGAGACACGCAAGTGCACACGTCAGATCACAGGTTGTCAAGAGATTGTGGCAACAGTTCTGGTTACAGCGACAACATGTCACAGACTAATGAACACAGGAAATTAATACAGGACCTGAACATCAGAAGGCTGTGGCTTCTTAACATTATGCAGCTCTGCTGAACTGTCCATGTGTTTCAGGCATCCCGTTTTGACATGGAGAGAGAGAAATGAGAGAACGCACCCTTCAGTGATGAAACACCTGCAATGAGAGACAGCAGACAATGATGCAGTCTGATGAAAGGAGACCATGTGTGCTATAGATGACAAAGGGACAACAGGGAGAAGCTGAACAAAAACTGAAGCTGAGAAGGCCGAGAGACCGGAGGCTGAGGTTTTAGATACCCAGGGCTGTTGGGGCATTTGGCTCTGTTGCATGAGCTGGTCTGACGGAGCTCCTTCCAGTACTTGGAGGGTGTAGGCAGGGATGATGGAGGGAATTGAGAGAGGGAAAAAGATAAGGCATTGGAGCGGATTAAAACGGCGTCAAAGTGATATAGCGAAACGGCTGCAGCCATCAGGACCAATCACAAAGCCTCTGTAGGGGAATGGATCTGTGCAATTTATGCAATTCCCTTCTCACATATACATTGAAACAGAGAAGGTAGGACTGACTAACAACCACAAGAGCTTTCTGAGACTGATTATATACTGATTTTGAGTATAAACACTAGCAAAATGCAAGTTTTGCTGCAGCAGATGTCATTGACTGCTTCAGGGCTCGCTCCAGCAGCTGGACGGTGTCCTGGAGTAAAGAACTACATATCTAGCTGTTGTGACAGTATCAGGTCAGTTCATGTCTACATACTCACTGGCTAAGTTATGGTAGTGAAGGCTCACTGACTCTGTCTTCCACTACTCTCAGACACTGTGTCATATTTTCAGAGGAGCCCAACAAACCACAGATCACTGAGCTGTCCTAACAAATCTCCAGCAATGATGCAACACGTAGGAAGACTGAGTTATAAAGACATGGCAATATTTCAACAAGGTCTTGAATTATGAGGCCCCGTCATATCTTAAACACATTAAGGTATCACATCACCCCGGTACAGCTCTTCACTCTCAGACTAGCTCTTTCTAAAAGTAGAATGGGAGGCAGAGCCTTCAGCTTTCAGGGCTCTGCTCTGAACCAGCTCCCAGTTTGGATTCAGGAGACAGACACCCTCTGTACTTTCAACATTACACTTACAACTTTCCTATTTGATAAGCATATAGTCAGCCTTGGATCAGGTGACCCTGAACCCTCCCTTAGTTACACTGCAGTAAACCTCTTGTGTGGTTACTTATAGTTACCATTTATGTCTTTATAGTGAGGTTAATAGTTACTTCCCAACCATTTATTCGTCTTCTATCACTTATTCATCTTCGAGAATGGAGATGTGCATGGCCCGGGAGTCCCTGCAAATCTCAACTCTTTGT
Organism: Oreochromis niloticus; assembly: GCF_001858045.2. Classification (NCBI taxonomy): domain Eukaryota; kingdom Metazoa; phylum Chordata; class Actinopteri; order Cichliformes; family Cichlidae; genus Oreochromis; species Oreochromis niloticus. The sequence continues at coordinate 18,450 of NW_020328347.1, forward strand.
TACAAACAGTTTTATAAAAGCAACCCCATTGTAAACCCATATGGTGTGTCATTAACCTAAGACACTGCGTGTGTGTGTGTGCCTTCCTGCTGGTCATAAAAGGGTCATCTCCTCTACACTCTGAATCTAATATAACCACCACTACAGTCTACAGCTGATATTCCACTGGCCCTTAGACAGACCTATTACCTCGGTCTTCAGTGTCATCGTCCTCTATTCCAATGTCTCTGCCAGTTCTTTCTGTTTGCGGTATTCAGCAGGAACTGGCAATGCTGAGGTCTTCCTGGTCACTGGAGCTTTGCCTGGAGCTGGCAGACGTACTGGTCCTGCTACAAGTGGAAGGAAACCACCTCGCTAAAGAAAAACAAGACAACAATATGAGCATAGGTTTGGTTACAATAAAATAAGTCAGTTAATCAAATCAGTGTGACACAGACGCTGATGTTTTTGAAAAAGCCCATCAGTAACATTTAATTCATACATTTTTACTGTGCGGCTTGTAAAACTTCTGTATGAATATTATTATGAATATTAATTCTAACAGAAAACCACTCAGCAATTAAACATCACGATGTATTAAATGTTTCCAAAGATACTGATAATTTGATAACGAGCAAATTATACATCCTGAAGGTACTCCTTGATAGAAACTTTGAAGGCACTGCAGAAAACATAAAGTTAAGCAACATAAAAATGTGCAGAGCATGCAATGAGTCACATTTTCTTCCTTGTCCTCTTTGACT
>NW_020328348.1:0-12969 GCF_001858045.2 Oreochromis niloticus
TTTTTTCAATGACATTTGTGTTGGCTGTGTCAGTTGCAGGCAAACATTTATCATTATTTTAAATCTATTTTTATGTTTTAGGATTTGTAAACTGCCTTTTTTATGTTTTTATGTTTTAGGATTTTGTAAAGTTTACAAAATCCTAAAACATAAAAACATTTAAAAAAAGGCAGTTTACAATGTAAACTGCCTTTTTTAAATGTTAGATATTAGGAAATAGCTTAAATTAGTGCATATTTAACTTGTTACACTGCCTTAATGTTGCCTGCATGGGATTTCCTCATCAGCATATGACTGTACCCTGGATGATGATATGTGAGGAGCTTGAACTTGATTCGCTAACAGAAACTAATTTAGCTAGCTTAGCACACATGTCTTGTGGCAAGATATATGCACCTAAATGCTTTAAGTCATTGGCTGTTCTGCCAAATTGCCACCAAGCTGCAACTTTGTGAGCTGACTGTTTGGCGATTTTTGTGTTTTAGACAACAAAAAGAAAAGAAAAAGATCTACGGATTCAGGCTTTTCCTTACCTGTGGTAGTGGCATAGAATGACGTCACTGACATTGGTTTAATATGAAACAAACTTTGTCAAACCAAAAAAAACCAAAAAAGAAGAAGTGAGTCGGCGTGTCATCTTTACCGAGCACCATACATGTTTTGCACACAAAAAACAAGTATTGCCGAACAAAAGATAAATGTCCTTTTTTTTCCTACTTTCGCCGGCTGGTCGTTTGGCGTAAGACGTAAGAAGTGGCGCTTTGAATCTGAGCGCCCGAGTTCGAATCCCTCACGGACTCGCTGCCACGACCATTGCTTGGGGGCGGGGAGAAGCCAAGTCGCTTCTCCCTTTTCCTGCTCTTGCCAACTCCTCCGCCTGCTCTCTTATTACCTTTTATTACCGCAAATACCCATGCTTGTCAGCTCTTCATTCCTCAACTATTTGCTGCTTATTACTCCACCTTCCACAACTTGCAACTTTCTCTCTTCAGGCTACCAACTCTGCCTTCATTTTTTCACACTGTCTCCGACACTTTTACATCAAATTATTACCACCTAATAAGCACAGTGACAGAGGGACCCCAGGCTTTTTTTCGTAAGTTACATGTGTTTGTGTCCGTAACTACCGTCCTTAGCTAGGTCCTCAAATCTAGGCAGCTAAGATGACAACTGGGCTCTTCGGGGAAACTTGTTTTGTAAAGTTGTTTAGCTAATCCGTAGAGGCCAATGAATTGACCGTGACTAAAGAAATGATGAGAAAAGCACTGGGTTGCTGTTGTTGCTCTCCGGTCACTGATGCTAGCTAAGAGGATGTAATAAAGGCAAGGTAGCAGAGATGAAAAAGGAGTGGTTGTTGATAAATAAGTGGAGAAAAAGGTGGGCAGGGAAAAAAAGCAGGTGTGAGTGTGTGAAATGTGAGTATTTGAGTGTAAAAATGTGTGGTCTCCTGCGAAAGGCTGGGTGCCCGATGTGCACCTTGCGCTCTTTAAATACAAGGATATTCCACGTTCTGCTATGTGGTGGGCTAGCAGGTTCATAACATAGAGGCTCAGGTTCGAGCCCTCGGCTCACCTGCCTCTCTATGTTTATCTGCTAGGGGGAGGTCCAGGCAGGGGATCTTGGAGTGAAAATTCCGAGGGATGAACCTTGTTCAGCCTGGACTTCCCCTGATTTTGATTTTTCTCTGTTTTTCTTTTACCTGCCAGCAACAAACAGCCCAGCCTGATTTATGGGACCTCCTTCTTGTCATGGCTACCAAGGACCACTCTTCTTCTGCCAACAAGTCATTGCCTGACAAATAATTATTTCCTATGTTTCCCTATGGGGTTTTTTAATCTCCAATATCTTTACATATCTTGCTAGATAGACTTCCCTCAACAGGGTTTACAAACGCCTTATCCTCTTTGTCCACTTCAAATAACTTTAAACAACTATTCTTAGATTTCTTGCAACATCTGCTGTCCTCTTGCACAGATTACGCTTTTTAAAAAACTAACAAACACTTTTTTTAACGTCAACCCATTGTTGGAACTAGATAAATAAAGCATATATAAAAGTCACTACCAAAAACTCATTGCAGCTTCGACCTTGTTATAGGAATGTTGTTTGTGGCTCAAGATGACTTGATTTCATCCATGAAGGATACATTTGATATATGTTTTCACATATTATAGACCAACAAGTTATTATAGCAGTTTAAATACGAGCGATCGGAAGCATGTGCTGATCAGCTTCAGTTTCTTCTCTGAAGTTGCTCTATTTCTCTTCAGGTTTCTCTCAGACCAAGATTGAATGTGATGACAAGGGTGATGGATGGTGTGACATGTGCTGCTGGCCCACAGAACCAGGTGAGTATGCTGTCCATGTGCTCTGCAACAATGAGGACATCCAACACTCTCAGTTAAGATTAGTTTTCATGATTGTTGCCTCAAGACCTGAGATCATGGTGGTGGGCTTGTGATGGACACACTTTTCATGGCTGAAAGCTCTCCTGTAGAGGCTAAGCCCTCTCGATCAACAACACACCTGCCGCTAACTACGTGTGTCTACCTTAAATATCTTTACAAACTCAAAATGTGACCTCTAGCACCAAACGCTTGCTGCAGTTCTTGGTGTCAGAGGTGACACACAAGGTATCGGGTTTTAGGTGCAATTACTTTTTCATATAGGACCAAGTATGTTTGGATAGCTTTTTCCCCTTGAAAACTGCCGTTTAATATTACACATTCTTGTCTAATATTATAAATGTATTGATCTGAAACGTGTAAGTGTGACAAATATGGAATAAGATACGAAATCAGAAAGGAGGCAAATATTTTTTCACAGCGCTAAGTCTGTAAATGATCTTCTTTGGCTGTAGTAGATCTTTGACTTGTTCCTTTTTTAATTGTTTGTTTAAAATTGTTTTCTCTAGGTTAAGGCGTACGGTCCAGGCCTTCAGAGCAGTGGTCTGGCTGTTGGAAAACCCACTGAATTCACAGTTGATGCCAAGCAAGGAGGAAAAGCTCCTCTGAAAATTATAGCCCAGGTATATCTGGCTTTGTATATGACCACAAATATGTTAAATATATTGCATGTACCGTATTTTTCAGAGTATGAGTCGCACTTAAAATCCTTTAATTGTGCGCCTTATGTATGAATTCTGGTTGTGCTTACTGACCTTGAACCGATTTTATGTAATACACGGCGCTCAAAAATCTGTCAAAAAATGTTTTAGTACGACTTTGGTAAGCTACGAAGTCGCACCGCTTGATGGATTGTCGGAGCATCATGGTTACGTAGTCAGCAGCCTCGCGGAGTGATACGCGCTGCGCTTCAACATAATATTACTGTATTGTGTGTGGATAAGGACCCCAAAATGGCACCTGTTAAGAGACATGCTTACGAAGCGGATTTCAAACTCAAGGCTGTCAGTCACGCAGTAGAACATGAGAATAGAGCAGCTGCGAGAGATTTCAACATTAATGAATCAATGGTACGGAAGTAGAGGAAGCTAGAAGAAAGAGTTGAGTAAAGTTTGACTTATCTGACTGTTTTGTTTCGCTTAATGCGTTTTATAATCCAGTACGCCTCATGTATAAAACCAGACCTGTTCATCAACAGTGCGCCTTATGGTCCGAAAACTACCGTGTGTTAAATCTGATTGAACTAATCCCTTGTCTTCTGCACAGGATGGTGAAGTCAATTCTGTGGATGTCCAGGTTAAGGATAATGGCAACAGCACATACACCTGCACCTACACCCCACGTAAGCCTGTGAAGCAGACTGTGATGGTCTCCTGGGGAGACTGAGAGTCCATTCAGGGTGAGTATGCACTCACTTTCACTCTTGACTTGATTTGCTTTTTCTTCTCACTCTCAAGTCTTCGTTGACTCTTGAGTTTGGTGTTTGTGCCCACAGATGAATATCGGAGCAGGCTGTCATCCAAACAAGGTGAAGGTCTCTGACCCTGGAGTGGCAAATACGGGCCTCCAAGCCTTCCAGCCAACATACTTCACTGTTGACTGCTCAGAGTCTGGTCAAGGTAAAGCTCCATAAAACTGTGTGTGTGAGAGTAAAGAGCGCAAACATATGCTCATGTCAAAGAAATATTCCAAACAACGATATTACAGGGAAACTTATTTAACCCACCTGCTGTTTGAGGCTAAAAATGACTGTAGAGCATTACCTGCAAAGGTAACATGCTAACACAGCCTTTGTCCTCTGCCATCAGGACAAAGGCTGTTTGCGTTTAGGCTATTCCAATGACATCCTTCAGGGTCAAAGTGGATCCTTCTCAAGGCAGAGGGACCAGGACTCAGCCGCAGTGGTAAGAATACCTGTACTGCCTCACAAAGTCAGAGAGTGCTAACAAAAACAGTCCGTTTATTTAGTTTATTGGTCTATAATACGGTCTGAATGTTTTCCGTCATACTACATGGAACAACTCTTCATAACACTTTTATGAAAATGTTTGACGAAATTGACAAGATCAAAATTCAAATCACAATGGCAAGGATTTAAAAACAAGAATAAACATGAATAAACAGGGTTGTAGTTGGTACGCGAATGTAAACAGGTCCTTTTGAGCTGTCATTTGAACTTTGCTTTTAAGTGTTTGTCAGGCAGCACAGTGGCACGGTGGTTAGCACTGTTGCCGCACAGCAAGAAAGTCCTGAGTTCAATTCCACCATCAGGCCGGGGTCTTTCTGTGTGGAGTTTGCATGTTCTCCCGTGTTTGCGTGGGTTCCCTCCGGGTACTCCGGCTTCCTCCACCATCCGAAGACATGCAGCTTGTGGGGATAGGTTAATTGGATAATCCAAATTGTCACTAGGTGTGAATGGTTGTCTGTCCCTGTGTGTTAGCCCTGCGACAGACTGGCGACCTGTCCAGGGTGTACCCCGCCTCTCGCCCTATGACAGCTGGGATAGGCTCCAGCGCCCCTGAAAAGGATAAGCGGAAGCGAATGGATGGACGGATGGATGTTTGTCTAAGCATGAATGTTTTTACGATGGCTTTCCCCCCCACCTTGTACGGTTGCCAGTATATTGATGTTTTATTATTTTTTTTAAATGAATCTAAGCTTTTCGAGCAGATCAGAGGTGTCAGTGTATTTTCTTTGGTCTCTGTTCTGGCAGAGATAGCTGTTGGCAAAGACCAGCTTGTGCTGGTGCTTGTTTCTTCCTCCCCGTTATCACCACAGCTTTATTCAAAGAAGGTGATCTGATCTTTTGGCTCGTCTGTCCAATAGTGTAGATTATTGCAGAATTCAGATCAAATCAGGGCCCAAACTTGTGTGAGTAACTTTATGAAGGGAATAAAGGGAACTCTGCCAGCTGCCAGCTGAACTGTGTAAAACCTAAATTACAGTAGACTGGTCTCATTTTGAAGGTTATATGGGCTTATGATTATATTTAGAGATACAACTGTGTAATGTATGTTCTATGTCCTGTTTTTAGGGGTCTTCTGTGAGGCAACAACAGACTTCACTGTGGATGCACAAATGAGTTTGCGCTCCATGTTTTGAGGGTCATGAGCTTCGCCTGGCGCTATGGCTGGGCTGAAATATTGCAGGTACAAGTGCGGAGGGTTTTTGCAGCAACGCTTACACTTACACTGATAATGGTTTTCTATAAGTCTACATGCCTGGAAACATTCTGATCAGATGCCTAAACTGAAGCAATAAAAATGCAGTCAATTTAGTAAGGATATATGTGTGACAATGAAGACCCGACAACAGCAGCGTTGCAGTTTAGCACGTTTTTATTGGCTTTCACACTGCTCCTGTAGCACACACACCACCCTCTCCTGCGGTCCCGGCAACATCTTTAACAGGGAAGACGTGATTAGATGATGGGCTCAGGTGTGTGAGTCAGCCAGTATCTGTTTTGTCTGTCTTAGGAATCTCCTTTGTTCCCAAGGAGATTGGTGAGCACCTTGTTAACATCGAGAAGAACGGCCGTCATGTTCCCAGCAGCCCAATTGCTGTTATGATCAAGCAGTCAGGGATTGGTGATGTGAGCCGTGTGTGTGTGAGTGGACGGTGGCTGACCGAGGCCAGGACTTTTCAGCCTTGAGAGTTCATCATTGATGCAGGTATATGCTCAGTGAAAGCATAAATACTGTGATATTTTTCTTTTTAAACATTCAAATAGAATATTTGTCAGTCTCATCTTGTTATATTAGGCTTCCTCTGCTTGAGCCTTTCCACTGAAGGACCCAGTTAAGTGGGCATTAACACTGAGGACCAGGAGGATGGCTGGTGACACGATGTGTTGCTTTTTGAGGTCTTTTAGCCTGTTTCACTTTGTCAGACAGGTTCTATTTAACTGATTTCTTGATTCACAAGTCTGCAATTAATCAGGCCTGAGTGTGTCTAGTAACACTGAACTGAGGTTTCCAAAATTGGTTAATCACAGTTAACTCGTGATTTAACAAGAGGGGCAATTTGTTTTTACACAGGACCAGGGGGTTGGATAATCTTTCTCCCTAATCTATGAAATCATCATTTAAACACTGCATTTTGTATTAACTTGTCTTATCTGTGTCTAATATTAAAATGTGTTTGATGATCTGAAACATGTAAGTGTGATAAATATGCAAAACACTAGGAAACCAGGAAGGGGGCAAACACCTTTTCACATCACTGTAGACGTGATTACAGAATACCTTTTACATCCTGGATTACAATAGGATATCCATCAACGGCAGATACTGGTCTCCATGACACACAGATACTGGAGTGGTCTGAGAGAAAGGAATCTGTGTCTCTGGACCAAAATGACTGTACGTGTAGTGCTGTAGAAACAATACTGCCCACAAACCTTGATGTTTCTATATGTGGAAACCTTCAAGTATGCATATCCTCCTGTAAGGGTAAAGTAATGGGACATTTGCACTTTTTGCATGTAAGCCTGTCGGTCTTAACTGGAAGTTGCACTTGAGCTGTCTTGGCATCTTTCCCTTCTTTGACTCACCAGTTTTGCCCTGAGCTGAACCGCTGCCTCCTTCTCTGTTGTGGTACTCAGCGGTGACCAAGATGCTGTAACGTGCATCTGGCTGCAGTGACTCCAGCATCACCTGCTTCTCTCCACCAGGGACCAGCACCTGCAGACAACAAACAACACTATCATCCCAACACAGTCAGAACTCATTTAAAGTTTTGGGACTTGTGGAATTTCTGGAATTCTGACACATGACAGCCGGCTGAAGCCCAGAAGAGGTGAAGATGTGATGACTACGACCCACTCACAGTGTGATCCTGGCTATCAGCTCCAGTCAATGCTGTGTAGGACACGTGATACTGGAGGACATGAGCATTGGGAGGTACCCAACTGATCACCATGCTGACGGCAGTCTCATCAGAAAGCGTGAGGCTGGTTGGGCCTCCACCAGAGCCTGCAGCAACATCATAGAAGAGATAAAGTACCACAGCTAACGACACTTAACACTCACTTTTTCCTTTATAGGAGGAAATTATTTTGGCAGCAGAGCAAAGTGTTTTTTTAGAAAATAAATGTAAAGTATAACAGAGAATTTGATACTTGATTTGATACTTTAACCTCACTACATTTATTTCATAGCTCAGAGTTCTAGTTACTCAAGATGAGAATTTAGATGTGAATTTAACCTTTAAGTGACTAGTACTTTGAGAAACTGCCATCAATTACACAATGAATTCATTGACGTACAGGTTATTGTATTAGTAATGCTATATTGTACATAGAGACACATATGACAGAATATGACTGCTGCTAATTGACTTAGGTAAATGGTTTCAGGCTTCCCCTCCTGAGTTTGAGAATGTTCAGGATCAGAAAATGTGTGACTCACAGGTGCTGTAGCATACGGCCAAGCTTCACTCTGAGCTCCATCTCATAGAGTGAGACAGTGTATCTGATGCTCCTTAGACACAGGACAACAGTTTATTGAGACATTGTATTTTTTACTTCATATATGTACTCCAACATCCAATAGTTCTTCCCACCTGTCTCAGGTCGCCTCCACTTAGTGAGGTAAGAACATCATCATCAGTGCAGCTTCCCGCGCACCGTGATGTCACTGTCTGAGAAATTAGTTACCCTAAGGTCAGAAGGAGGAGGCCCTTCACTAGAAGAAAGAATATGTGTATGGGAATTTTTAAAAATGAGAAAGCTACATTTTGACATCTTTCATTATTATAACATTTACAGTACTGTGCAAAGTCGTGAGCCACCGCTGAAGTTATTTCTTTGGACATTATCTGGTTTTCCACTCCTTTTAGTCCAGTTCTTGTACTGACCATTTTCTGAGTAATGTTTTTTGTTTGTTTGTTTTTTGTTTGTTAAACACTTGGCACTGACCATTGTTGGAGAATTAAAAGCACCTAAGTCAAGAATGTGTGTGCACATAACAGAAACTTGGGAAGAACCAATTTTAAATCTTTAAGCATTTTGTTACTAGCGGCCTGTCACAAAACACATTTTGTATAGTGTTTTTTTTTTTTTTTTTTTTTTTTTAAATCTTGTGATAAAATGTATACAATGTGTGTGATTAATCCAATGTGTTAGTGTGTATCACCTGAGACATGCATGCCTGTCTGCTAGCGTCAGATCTAAAGCCATTTCTGATTTGGAGATGCAGGCTGCAGATTCTGTCCAGATTATCCCAGCTCTCGTCATAAGCATCCAGTCTTCACTTATCAAATGTGTAAATTCAAGGCTGGTCCTTAAAGCTCCCACAAGGCAAAACTGTGAATCTAACCAAAGTGTATTCCTGTTTCTCCCACATATTGGATTCCACAGTTCCTACAAGTGATCAATATACACAGTTTTAGATCTTGGAGTCCCTTTGCACAGTGATAGAAAACATTACCATTGGAATAACTGCCCACCCACTTGTGGTGCTGGAAAAATTGCCCTGATCTCTGCGCTTAGGCTCAGAGGAGGTGAGATTTTAGCTTTACAAGGAGATCACCCAGGTTTTTGTTCCTCCTGAAGGCTGCAATTGCCTTGTGATCCTGAAGCATATGTGTGTCCTGAGTGAACCTTTGAAATTGCTCTTGATAACTCTGACCAATTTGCAGGTGGAGGAGAATATGTGATCACCACTGGATGAGGAGAAACATCAATTGGCTTGTCTGCAAGAATGAATTGAAACATTTCTTAAAAGGACCAACAGTACCCCTAGTGGAGAGAGCTGAGAATAAAATCTTGACAGCTTCCCCCAATCACTCTGTTGAGTGCAGATCCTGTGAATCTCAGTAATTGGATTATTATCCCTGCAAAGTGTGTTTTGGGTGAAAACTTGTTCTGAACAGTAAGGCATGTGTATCTGTAGGTTGAAAAGACTTTAACATTAATTTGTGGTCATTTGGGAAATTTGGGCCCTTAATGTAGTTGTGTCTAAAAAATCAATTGAGGATTTATTAATGGTGGATTTCAGTTTGATGGAAGCATTATGGTCATTAAATTGTCATTATAACATTAATATGAATTATCAGTGTAAATATGCTTTTGCGATGTCTCCTGTTGTCAGATATCCTGTTTGGATCGTCCACTTTGACTCTTCACACGTATTTATTTCTGTTAAATATTAACCTGTGAGTAAAGGAAACTGATACTCACATGAGTAAGCGCCACAACAGTGATGTTGTTGCACCAGAGTCATGTCTAAAGTCTGTTCAGTTTTCTGGTTATTGGGCAGAGTGTTTCCCCTACTTAAGCAACGTGATCAGCAAGTACAGAATCAAACAGGTTTTTTAATCACTGTACTAAAGGCACAGATGGGATTGAACCCATGAGCTTTGGCAGACGAGACAATGCCTTGCCACTTGCCACTATGCCACACGGCTGAGCTTTGTCCATACCGTAACATCATATTCCTCTGAATTGTTCAATAAATGAATTGATGAACATGTTTGTCATCTTAGTTGGTTTGAGTGCTCAAAGTAGAGATCACTGCATAAGAATCAGTCCATTCAAAGCAACATTCTCCAATATTCAAAAACCGAGAAAGATGCCAATGCGAACATCATTCCAAGGAAGCATGAAAAATGTTGCAAGCTTGTAAAGTGTTGCCACATTATAGTGCATCTGGTCAACACCGGCATTATTCTGTTAGAATTACTATCACCCAGTTTCAGCAAGCTTTAGCAGTGACATTTCACTCCACAATGCTCCACAACCATCATGGTGGTGTTAATCATAACAGTATATAACGCTTATTACTCAATAAGCAATGGGTTTTGTAAAACTTGAGTGGACTGTTATTTTATGCTTGTGTATAATTTCTGACATTATGCAGATGTACTCTTTATAAGGCTGTGGAAACTGCAGTCAGGTGAATGAAGAGTCACTTTGATGTGAAAAAGATCCCAGAACAGACTTTCGGGAGAAATTGCTCCTGGACGGACTGTTGTTTCTTACAGCTAGTGTCTAGTACAGAAAGGGACTTTTTGTTTCCCTTGTCAGCTTGTATTAAAGGTATAGATGGGTATTGAATCCAAGATCTTCAGTTTACAACACTAACACCTTGCCACTTGGCCACCAGGCCACACTGTAGAACCCCAGCACCGCCATCAGGCCAAACTTTTATTGTAGAATAAATGTATCTTGGAAAGTTTGCATTCAAATCTTTTCAAGATTACTGACACCCTATTGGTTTTTGGTGATGACAGATTTAGTGAATCTTCAAAATCTTTCATCCAATTGTTTTCTAATTTTGGGTGCACGTCTGTGCCCTTTAGAATGAGTCATGTTGATTTTTGTGACCCTAGACATCCCTTTCACTCACCCTTCGTCTTTCCTTATCCAGGCTTGGGACCGGCCACGGCAGAGTTGAAGAAGGGTTTTCTTCTGCTTTTTTTTTGTGTGAGTCTTTATGTACTTGTTCTTTTTGTTTGTTTGTTTGTTTGTTTGTTTTGGGGGGGGGTGTACATATTTGTGAAACAGAAAATAATGACATCGCTCAAATAATCAGAACATGGAACAGTTGTTGTCCAACAGTCAAGTTTCTTGTCTGCACAAGTGTACACATGGATGAGTGTGTGCATACTCATGCACGCACACACCCCACACACATTTCTTGCACTGTGCACAGGTCATGCTCGTCTTACAATCATCATAGCACCACCACCCTCACCCTCCAAGCCTGGTTTCTTCCTGTTAAAGGGGAGTTTTCCCTTTCCACTATCACCAAGTGCTTGCTCAAAGAGCGTCATATGATTATTGTTGGGTTTTTGGGTTTGTTTGTTTTTTATTGTTACTGTAGGGTCTTTGCCTTACAACATAAAGCAGCTTGAGGTGATTGTTACTGTGATTTGGTGCTATAATATACATATACATTCTGTTTGTTTACATTGTACAGTGTGCCAACTTTTTGTAATTAGTAACATAGTTATTGCCCTTATTGAGCTATAATACAAAACAACTAAAGCTTTAAAATAAGTGTCAGTGAGCTGAAAAAACAATATTTATACCCAAAACATAGTACAGCAGAATCTAGTATAACATGGAAACACCTACCTGAAACACAGACTTTATGTATTTTAAGTACTTGAGTAAATGTTCCCACTACTATCTGCACTCACTTCCGAAGATATTTAGACTAATGAGAGAACTCTGAGCTCCTCCGCTTCATGTGAGATTCACTTTCCACTGTTTCTTTTCTTTCTTTCTTTTTTAAATCCCTCTCCATTGCATTAATGTCTTGAAATACCAGGAAACCAAGCATCTGCATCTGGAGACTTTTGACTCAAAAGGCAATAAAACCAAAACAAATGTAAAAAAAAAAACAATAACAAAAAAAAATGAATACAGGAAAAATTACATTTTCACAAATGTCAAACATTTTTTAATTAAAATTCCTCTTTTTTTCCTACTAAAAAGTTGTAAAAATGAGTCCAAGGGCATGATGCCGTAGCAGAGGATGTACTTCCTGAGGCAGCTGAAGAAATTCAACCTGCCAACACGGATGATGATGCAGTTCTACACTGCAATCATCGACTCCATCCTCACCTCCTCCATCACCGTGTGGTACGCTGGAGCCACTATCAGGGACAAACAGAGACTTCAGCGTGTTGTGCGCTCTGCTGAGAAGGTGATTGGCTGCAAACTCCCATCTCTGCAGGACCTGTACACCTCCAGGACACTGGGGCGTGCAGCTCGGATCACAGCTGACCCTTCTCACCCTGGACACAGTCTGTTTGACCTGCTCCCCTCAGGCAGGAGGCTCCGGTCCATTCGCACCAGAACCTCTCGCCATAAGAACAGTTTCCATAGAAGCATAGATGCATCTGAACATGTGTAGAGAATGACCGTGCCCCAAATTGCCAAATTGGTGTCTTAACACCAAGTTTGTTTTTTGTCTGTTTGGGAGCTGACACAGTCTCAATGGAGATGGGTTTTTGGGGGGTAGCAGGAGGAGAGAAGCTGCAGAGAGGCGTGTAAGACTGCAACTCTCCTTCCTGGTCCCAACTCTGGATAGTCATATTTTTGGGGGTTTAATAAATTGGTCCATATTCTAGAAATGAGAGCTGCTCATCCAAAGTGGGATGGATGCCGTCTCTCCTAACAAGACCAGGTTTCCTCCAGAAGGTTTGCCAATTATCTATGAAGCCACATCGTTTTTCGGATTCTAAACTGACCGCAGGTGTGAATGTGAGTGTGGATGATTGTCTTTCTATGTTAACCTGGACAGTTTAACTTGTACCCCTCACTTCATGGTAGCGCAATAAGTGGGAGAACACCTATTCCGACACCCATATCTTAGATTAAGCTAATAGTATTAGTGCGCTGTTATCAAAGGTTACCTGGATTATAGGTATATTCAAACTTTACATAGAAGAGATAAGAGTGGTGCGTATATGCTCACTTCTGACGATGATAATATGATAAGGTGTTATCTCATCTGTACTTGAAAGTACTTCAAACACCACATGCACATGCAATGTTATCTGTGTGTCTAACGATCTATAAGTGAGCAAAGACAGTGTTATAAATATTTTGAGT
>NW_020328349.1:0-15152 GCF_001858045.2 Oreochromis niloticus
AGCATATGACTGTACCTGGATGATGATATGTGAGGAGCTTGAACTTGATTCGCTAACAGAAACTAATTTAGTAGCTTAGCACACATGTCTTGTGGCAAGATATATGCACCTAAATGCTTTAAGTCATTGGCTGTTCTGCCAAATTGCCACCAAGCTGCAACTTTGTGAGCTGACTGTTTGGCGATTTTTGTGTTTTAGACAACAAAAAGAAAAGAAAAAGATCTACGGATTCAGGCTTTTCCTTACCTGTGGTAGTGGCATAGAATGACGTCACTGACATTGGTTTAATATGAAAACAAACTTTGTCAAACCAAAAAAAAACCAAAAAGAAGAAGTGAGTCGGCGTGTCATCTTTACCGAGCACCATACATGTTTTGCACACAAAAAAACAAGTATTGCCGAACAAAAGATAAATGTCCTTTTTTTTCCTACTTTCGCCGGCTGGTCGTTTGGCGTAAGACGTAAGAAGTGGCGCTTTGAATCTGAGCGCCCGAGTTCGAATCCCTCACGGACTCGCTGCCACGACCATTGCTTGGGGGCGGGGAGAAGCCAAGTCGCTTCTCCCTTTTCCTGCTCTTGCCAACTCCTCCGCCTGCTCTCTTATTACCTTTTATTACCGCAAAATACCCATGCTTGTCAGCTCTTCATTCCTCAACTATTTGCTGCTTATTACTCCACCTTCCACAACTTGCAACTTTCTCTCTTCAGGCTACCAACTCTGCCTTCATTTTTCACACTGTCTCCGACACTTTTACATCAAATTATTACCACCTAATAAGCACAGTGACAGAGGGACCCAGGCTTTTTTCCGTAAGTTACATGTGTTGTGTCCGTAACTACCGTCCTTAGCTAGGTCCTCAAATCTAGGCAGCTAAGATGACAACTGGCTCTTCGGGGAAACTTGTTTTGTAAGTTGCTTTAGCTAATCCGTAGAGCCAATGAATGACCGTGACTAAAGAAATGATGAGAAAAGCACTGGTTGCTGTTGTTGCTCTCCGGTCACTGATGCTAGCTAAGAGGATGTAATAAAGGCAAGGTAGCAGAGATGAAAAAGGATGGTTGTTGATAAATAAGTGGAGAAAAAGGTGGGCAGGGAAAAAAAGCAGGTGTGAGTGTGTGAAATGTGAGTATTTGAGTGTAAAAATGTGTGGTCTCCTGCGAAAGGCTGGGTGCCCGATGTGCACCTTGCGCTCTTTAAATACAAGGATATTCCACGTTCTGCTATGTGGTGGGCTAGCAGGTTCATAACATAGAGGCTCAGGTTCGAGCCCTCGGCTCACCTGCCTCTCTATGTTTATCTGCTAGGGGAGGTCCAGGCAGGGGATCTTGGAGTGAAAATTCCGAGGGATGAACCTTGTTCAGCCTGGACTTCCCCTGATTTTGATTTTTCTCTGTTTTTCTTTTACCTGCCAGCAACAAACAGCCCAGCCTGATTTATGGGACCTCCTTCTTGTCATGGCTACCAAGGACCACTCTTCTTCTGCCAACAAGTCATTGCCTGACAAATAATTATTTCCTATGTTTCCCTATGGGGTTTTTTAATCTCCAATATCTTACATATCTTGCTAGATAGACTTCCCTCAACAGGTTTACAACGCCTTATCCTCTTTGTCCACTTCAAATAACTTAAACAACTATTCTTAGATTTCTTGCAACATCTGCTGTCCTCTTGCACAGATTACGCTTTTAAAAAACTAACAAACACTTTTTTTTAACGTCAACCCATTGTTGGAACTAGATAAATAAAGCATATATAAAAGTCACTACCAAAAACTCATTGCAGCTTCGACCTTGTTATAGGAATGTTGTTTGTGGCTCAAGATGACTTGATTTCATCCATGAAGGATACATTTGATATATGTTTTCACATATTATAGACCAACAAGTTATTATAGCAGTTTAAATACGAGCGATCGGAAGCATGTGCTGATCAGCTTCAGTTTCTTCTCTGAAGTTGCTCTATTTCTCTTCAGGTTTCTCTCAGACCAAGATTGATGTGATGACAAGGGTGATGGATGGTGTGACATGTGCTGCTGGCCCACAGAACCAGGTGAGTATGCTGTCCATGTGCTCTGCAACAATGAGGACATCCAACACTCTCAGTTAAGATTAGTTTTCATGATTGTTGCCTCAAGACCTGAGATCATGGTGGTGGGCTTGTGATGGACACACTTTTCATGGCTGAAAGCTCTCCTGTAGAGGCTAAGCCCTCTCGATCAACAACACACCTGCCGCTAACTACGTGTGTCTACCTTAAATATCTTTACAAACTCAAAATGTGACCTCTAGCACCAAACGCTTGCTGCAGTTCTTGGTGTCAGAGGTGACACACAAGGTATCGGGTTTTAGGTGCAATTACTTTTTCATATAGGACCAAGTATGTTTGGATAGCTTTTTCCCCTTGAAAACTGCCGTTTAATATTACACATTCTTGTCTAATATTATAAATGTATTGATCTGAAACGTGTAAGTGTGACAAATATGGAATAAGATACGAAATCAGAAAGGAGGCAAATATTTTTTCACAGCGCTAAGTCTGTAAATGATCTTCTTGGCTGTAGTAGATCTTTGACTTGTTCCTTTTTAATTGTTGTTTAAAATTGTTTCTCTAGGTTAAGGCGTACGGTCCAGGCCTTCAGAGCAGTGGTCTGGCTGTTGGAAAACCCACTGAATTCACAGTTGATGCCAAGCAGGAGGAAAAGCTCCTCTGAAAATTATAGCCCAGGTATATCTGGCTTTGTATATGACCACAAATATGTTAAATATATTGCATGTACCGTATTTTTCAGAGTATGAGTCGCACTTAAATCCTTTAATTGTGCGCCTTATGTATGAATTCTGGTTGTGCTTACTGACCTTGAACCGATTTATGTAATACACGGCGCTCAAAAATCTGTCAAAAAATGTTTAGTACGACTTTGGTAAGCTACGAAGTCGCACCGCTTGATGGATTGTCGGAGCATCATGGTTACGTAGTCAGCAGCCTCGCGGAGTGATACGCGCTGCGCTTCAACATAATATTACTGTATTGTGTGTGGATAAGGACCCCAAAATGGCACCTGTTAAGAGACATGCTTACGAAGCGGATTTCAAACTCAAGGCTGTCAGTCACGCAGTAGAACATGAGAATAGAGCAGCTGCGAGAGATTTCAACATTAATGAATCAATGGTACGGAAGTAGAGGAAGCTAGAAGAAAGAGTTGAGTAAAGTTTGACTTATCTGACTGTTTTGTTTCGCTTAATGCGTTTATAATCCAGTACGCCTCATGTATAAAACCAGACCTGTTCATCAACAGTGCGCCTTATGGTCCGAAAACTACGGTGTGTTAAATCTGATTGAACTAATCCCTTGTCTTCTGCACAGGATGGTGAAGTCAATTCTGTGGATGTCCAGGTTAAGGATAATGGCAACAGCACATACACCTGCACCTACACCCCACGTAAGCCTGTGAAGCAGACTGTGATGGTCTCCTGGGGAGACTGAGAGTCCATTCAGGGTGAGTATGCACTCACTTTCACTCTTGCATGCAGGGTTTGCCTTTCTTCTCACTGAAAAGTCTCTTGAGTTTTGGTGTTTGTGCCCACAGATGAATATCGGAGCAGGCTGTCATCCAAACAAGGTGAAGGTCTCTGACCCTGGAGTGGCAAATACGGGCCTCCAAGCCTTCCAGCCAACATACTTCACTGTTGACTGCTCAGAGTCTGGTCAAGGTAAAGCTCCATAAAACTGTGTGTGTGAGAGTAAAGAGCGCAAACATATGCTCATGTCAAAGAAATATTCCAAACAACCGATATTACAGGGAAACTTATTTAACCCACCTGCTGTTTGAGGCTAAAATGACTGTAGAGCATTACCTGCAAAGGTAACATGCTAACACAGCCTTTGTCCTCTGCCATCAGGACAAAGGCTGTTTGCGTTTAGCTATTCCAATGACATCCTTCAGGGTCAAAGTGGATCCTTCTCAAGGCAGAGGGACCAGGACTCAGCCGCAGTGGTAAGAATACCTGTACTGCCTCACAAAGTCAGAGAGTGCTAACAAAAAACAGTCCGTTTATTTAGTTTATTGGTCTATAATACGGTCTGAATGTTTCCGTCATACTACATGGAACAACTCTTCATAACACTTTTATGAAAATGTTTGACGAAATTGACAAGATCAAAATTCAAATCACAATGGCAAGGATTTAAAAACAAGAATAAACATGAATAAACAGGGTTGTAGTTGGTACGCGAATGTAAACAGGTCCTTTTGAGCTGTCATTTGAACTTTGCTTTTAAGTGTTTGTCAGGCAGCACAGTGGCACGGTGGTTAGCACTGTTGCCGCACAGCAAGAAAGTCCTGAGTTCAATTCCACCATCAGGCCGGGGTCTTTCTGTGTGGAGTTTGCATGTTCTCCCCGTGTTTGCGTGGGTTCCCTCCGGGTACTCCGGCTTCCTCCCACCATCCGAAGACATGCAGCTTGTGGGATAGGTTAATTGGATAATCCAAATTGTCACTAGGTGTGAATGGTTGTCTGTCCCTGTGTGTTAGCCCTGCGACAGACTGGCGACCTGTCCAGGTGTACCCCGCCTCTCGCCCTATGACAGCTGGGATAGGCTCCAGCGCCCCTGAAAAGGATAAGCGGAAGCGAATGGATGGACGGATGGATGTTTGTCTAAGCATGAATGTTTTTACGATGGCTTTCCCCCCCACCTTGTACGGTTGCCAGTATATTGATGTTTTTATTATTTTTTTAAATGAATCTAAGCTTTTCGAGCAGATCAGAGGTGTCAGTGTATTTTCTTTGGTCTCTGTTCTGGCAGAGATAGCTGTTGGCAAAGACCAGCTTGTGCTGGTGCTTGTTTCTTCCTCCCCGTTATCACCACAGCTTTATTCAAAGAAGGTGATCTGATCTTTTGGCTCGTCTGTCCAATAGTGTAGATTATTGCAGAATTCAGATCAAATCAGGGCCCAAACTTGTGTGAGTAACTTTATGAAGGGAATAAAGGGAACTCTGCCAGCTGCCAGCTGAACTGTGTAAAACCTAAATTACAGTAGACTGGTCTCATTTTGAAGGTTATATGGGCTTATGATTATATTTAGAGATACAACTGTGTAATGTATGTTCTATGTCCTGTTATTAGGGTCTTCTGTGAGGCAACAACAGACTTCACTGTGGATGCACAAATGAGTTTGCGCTCCATGTTTGAGGGTCATGAGCTTCGCCTGGCGCTATGGCTGGGCTGAAATATTGCAGGTACAAGTGCGGAGGGTTTTGCAGCAACGCTTACACTTACACTGATAATGGTTTTCTATAAGTCTACATGCCTGGAAACATTCTGATCAGATGCCTAAACTGAAGCAATAAAAATGCAGTCAATTTAGTAAGGATATATGTGTGACAATGAAGACCCGACAACAGCAGCGTTGCAGTTTAGCACGTTTTTATTGGCTTTCACACTGCTCCTGTAGCACACACACCACCCTCTCCTGCGGTCCCGGCAACATCTTTAACAGGGAAGACGTGATTAGATGATGGGCTCAGGTGTGTGAGTCAGCCAGTATCTGTTTTGTCTGTCTTAGGAATCTCCTTTGTTCCCAAGGAGATTGGTGAGCACCTTGTTAACATCGAGAAGAACGGCCGTCATGTTCCCAGCAGCCCAATTGCTGTTATGATCAAGCAGTCAGGGATTGGTGATGTGAGCCGTGTGTGTGTGAGTGGACGGTGGCTGACCGAGGCCAGGACTTTTCAGCCTTGAGAGTTCATCATTGATGCAGGTATATGCTCAGTGAAAGCATAAATACTGTGATATTTTCTTTTTAAACATTCAAATAGAATATTTGTCAGTCTCATCTTGTTATATTAGGCTTCCTCTGCTTGAGCCTTTCCACTGAAGGACCCAGTTAAGTGGGCATTAACACTGAGGACCAGGAGGATGGCTGGTGACACGATGTTTGCTTTTGAGGTCTTTTAGCCTGTTTCACTTTGTCAGACAGGTTCTATTTAACTGATTTCTTGATTCACAAGTCTGCAATTAATCAGGCCTGAGTGTGTCTAGTAACACTGAACTGAGGTTTCCAAAATTGGTTAATCACAGTTAACTCGTGATTTAACAAGAGGGGCAATTTGTTTTTACACAGGACCAGGGGGGTTGGATAATCTTTCTCCCTAATCTATGAAATCATCATTTAAACACTGCATTTTGTATTAACTTGTCTTATCTGTGTCTAATATTAAAATGTGTTTGATGATCTGAAACATGTAAGTGTGATAAATATGCAAAACACTAGGAAACCAGGAAGGGGGCAAACACCTTTTCACATCACTGTAGACGTGATTACAGAATACCTTTACATCCTGGATTACAATAGGATATCCATCAACGGCAGATACTGGTCTCCATGACACACAGATACTGGAGTGGTCTGAGAGAAAGGAATCTGTGTCTCTGGACCAAAATGACTGTACGTGTAGTGCTGTAGAAACAATACTGCCCACAAACCTTGATGTTCTATATGTGGAAACCTTCAAGTATGCATATCCTCCTGTAAGGGTAAAGTAATGGGACATTTGCACTTTTGCATGTAAGCCTGTCGGTCTTAACTGGAAGTTGCACTTGAGCTGTCTTGGCATCTTTCCCTTTTGACTCACCAGTTTTGCCCTGAGCTGAACCGCTGCCTCCTTCTCTGTTGTGGTACTCAGCGGTGACCAAGATGCTGTAACGTGCATCTGGCTGCAGTGACTCCAGCATCACCTGCTTCTCTCCACCAGGGACCAGCACCTGCAGACAACAAACAACACTATCATCCCAACACAGTCAGAACTCATTTAAAGTTTTGGGACTTGTGGAATTTCTGGAATTCTGACACATGACAGCCGGCTGAAGCCCAGAAGAGGTGAAGATGTGATGACTACGACCCACTCACAGTGTGATCCTGGCTATCAGCTCCAGTCAATGCTGTGTAGGACACGTGATACTGGAGGACATGAGCATTGGGAGGTACCCAACTGATCACCATGCTGACGGCAGTCTCATCAGAAAGCGTGAGGCTGGTTGGGCCTCCACCAGAGCCTGCAGCAACATCATAGAAGAGATAAAGTACCACAGCTAACGACACTTAACACTCACTTTCTTCCTTTATAGGAGGAAATTATTTGGCAGCAGAGCAAAGTGTTTTTTTAGAAAATAAATGTAAAGTATAACAGAGAATTTGATACTTTGATTTGATACTTTAACCTCACTACATTTATTTCATAGCTCAGAGTTCTAGTTACTCAAAGATGAGAATTTAGATGTGAAATTTAACCTTTAAGTGACTAGTACTTTGAGAACTGCCATCAATTACACAATGAAGTTCATTGACGTACAGGTTATTGTATTAGTAATGCTATATTGTACATAGAGACACAATATGACAGAATATGACTGCTGCTAATGTGACTTAGGTAAATGGTTTCAGGCTCTCCCCTCCTGAGTTTGAGAAATGTTCAGGATCAGAAATGTGTGACTCACAGGTGCTGTAGCATACGGCCACAGCTTCACTCTGAGCTCCATCTCCATAGAGTGCAGACAGTGATATCTGATGCTCCTTAAGACACAGGACAACAGTTTATTGAGACATTGTATTTTTACTTCATAATATGTACTCCAACAATCCAATAGTTCTTCCCCACCTGTCTCAGGTCGCCTCCACTTAGTGAGGTAAGAAACATCATCATCATCTGCAGCTTCCCAGCGCACCGTGATGTCACTGTCTGAGAAATTAGTTACCCTAAGGTCAGAAGGAGGAGGCACCTTCACTAGAAGAAAAGAATAATGTGTATGGGAATTTTTTAAAAATGAGAAAGCTACATTTTGACATCTTTCATTATTAATAACATTTACAGTACTGTGCAAAAGTCGTGAGCCACACGCTGAAGTATTTCTTTGGACATTATCTGGTTTTTCCACTCCTTTTTAGTCCAGTTCTTGTACCTGACCATTTTCTGAGTAATGTTTTTGTTTGTTTGTTTTTTGTTTGTGTAAACACTTGGCACTGACCATTGTTGGAGAATTAAAAAGCACCTAAGTCAAGGAATGTGTGTGCACATAACAGAAAACTTGGGAAAGAACCAATTTTAAATCTTTAAGCATTTTGTTACTAGCGGCCTGTCACAAAAACACATTTTGTATAGTGTTTTTTTTTTTGTTTTTTTTTTTTTAAATCTTGTGAATAAAATGTATACAAATGTGTGTGATTAATCACAATGTGTTAGTGTGTAATCACCCTGAGACATGCATGCCTGTCTGCTAGCGTCAGATCTAAAGCCATTTCTGATTTGGAGATGCAGGCTGCAGATTCTGTCCAGATTATCCCAGCTCTCGTCACTAAGCATCCAGTCTTCACTTATCAAATGTGTAAAATTCAAGGCTGGTCCTTAAAAGCTCCCAACAAGGCAAAAACTGTGAATCTAACCAAAAGTGTATTTCCTGTTTCTCCCACATATTGGATTCCACAGTTCCTACAAGTGATCAAATATACACAGTTTTAGATCTTGGAGTCCCTTTGCACAGTGATAGAAAAACATTACCATTGGAATAACTGCCCACCCACTTGTGGTGCTGGAAAAATTGCCCTGATCTCTGCGCTTAGGCTCAGAGAGAGGTGAGATTTTAGCCTTTACAAGGAGATCACCCAGGTTTTGTTCCTCCTGAAGGCTGCAATTGCCTTGTGATCCTGAAGCATATGTGTGTCCTGAGTGAACCTTTGAAAGTTGCTCTTGATAACTCTGACCAATTTGCAGGTGGAGGGAGAATATGTGATCACCACTGGGATGAGGGGAGAAACATCAATTGGCTTGGTCTGCAAGAATGAATTGAAACATTTTCTTAAAAAGGACCAACAGTACCCCTAGTGGAGAGAGCTGAGAATAAAATCTTGACAGCTTCCCCCAAATCACTCTGTTGAGTGCAGATCCTGTGAAATCTCAGTAATTGGGATTTAATTATCCCTGCAAATGTGTGTTTTGGGTGAAAACTTGTTCTGAACAGTAAGGCATGTGTATCTGTAGGTTTGAAAAAGACTTTAACATCTAATTGTGGTCATTTGGGAAATTTGGGCCCTTAAATGTAGTTGTGTCTAAAAAATCAATTGAGGATTTATTAATGGTGGATTTCAGTTTGATGGAAGCATTATGGTCATTAAATTGTCATTATTAACATTAATATGAATTATCAGTGTAAATATGCTTTTGCGAATGTCTCCTGTTGTCAGATATCCTGTTTGGATCGTCCACTTTGACTCTTCACAACGTATGTTATATTCTGTTAAATATTTAACCTGTGAGTAAAGGAAACTGATACTCACACTGAGTAAAGCGCCAACAACAGTGATGTTGTTGCACCAGAGTCATGTCTAAAGTTCTGTTCAGTGTTTCTGGTTATTGGGAGCAGAGTGTTTCCCCTACTTAAAGCAACGTGATCAGCAAGTACAGAATCAAACAGGTTTTAATCACTGTACTAAAGGCACAGATGGGATTGAACCCATGAGCTTTGGCAGACGAGACCAATGCCTTGCCACTTGGCCACTATGCCACACAGGCTGAGCTTTGTCCATACCGTAACATCATATTCCTCTTGAATTGTTCAATTAAATGAATTGATGAACATGTTTGTCATCTTAGTTGGTTTGAGTGCTCAAAGTAGAGAATCACTGCATAAGAATCAGTCCATTCAAAAGCAACATTCTCCAATATTCCAAAAACCCAGAGAAAGATTGCCAAATGCGAACATCATTCCAAGGAAAGCATGAAAAAATGTTGCAAGCTTGTAAAGTGTTGCCACATTTATAGTGCATCTGGTCAACACCGGCATTATTCTGTTAGAATTACTATCACCCAGTTTCAGCCAAGCTTTAGCAGTGACATTTCACTCCACAATGCTCCACAAACCATCATGGTGGTGTTAAATCATAAACAGTATATAACGCTCTATTACTCAATAAGCAATGGTGTTTTGTAAAACTTGAGTGGACTGTTATTTTATGCTTGTGTATAATTTCTGACATTATGCAGATGTACTCTTTATAAGGCTGTGGAAACCTGCAGTCAGGTGAAACTGAAGAAGTCACTTTGATGAGTGAAAAAGATGCCCAGAACAGACTTTCGGGAGAACATTGCTCCTGGACGGACTGTTGTTTCTTACAGCTAGTGTCTAGTACAGAAAGGGACTTTTGTTTCCCTGTCAGCTTGTATTAAAGGTATAGATGGGTATTGAATCCAAGATCTTCAGTTTACAACACTAACACCTTGCCACTTGGCCACCAGGCCACACTGTAGAACCCCAGCACCGCCATCAGGCCAAACTTTTATTGTAGAATAAATGTATCTTGGAAAGTTTGCATTCAAATCTTTTCAAGATTACTGACACCCTATTGGTTTTTGGTGATGACAGATTTAGTGAATCTTCAAAATCTTTCATCCAATTTTTCTAATTTTGGGTGCACGTCTGTGCCCTTTAGAATGAGTCATGTTGATTTTGTGACCCTAGACATCCCTTTCACTCACCCTTCGTCTTTCCTTATCCAGGCTTGGGACCGGCCACGGCAGAGTTGAAGAAGGGTTTTCTTCTGCTTTATTTTTTGTGTGAGTCTTTATGTACTTGTTCTTTTGTTTGTTTGTTTGTTTGTTTGTTTTGGGGGGGGGGGTGTACATATTTGTGAAACAGAAAATAATGACATCGCTCAAATAATCAGAACATGGAACAGTTGTTGTCCAACAGTCAAGTTTCTTGTCTGCACAAGTGTACACATGGATGAGTGTGTGCATACTCATGCACGCACACACCCACACACACATTTCTTGCACTGTGCACAGGTCATGCTCGTCTTACAATCATCATAGCACCACCACCCTCACCCTCCAAGCCTGGTTTCTTCCTGTTAAAGGGAGTTTTCCCTTTCCACTATCACCAAGTGCTTGCTCAAAGAGCGTCATATGATTATTGTTGGGTTTTGGGTTTGTTTGTTTTTTATTGTTACTGTAGGTCTTTGCCTTACAACATAAAGCAGCTTGAGGTGATTGTTACTGTGATTTGTGCTATAATATACATATACATTCTGTTGTTTACATTGTACAGTGTGCCAACTTTTGTAATTAGTAACATAGTTATTGCCCTTATTGAGCTATAATACAAAAACAACTAAAGCTTTAAAATAAGTGTCAGTGAGCTGAAAAAACAATATTTATACCCAAAACATAGTACAGCAGAATCTAGTATAACATGGAAACACCTACCTGAAACACAGACTTTATGTATTTTAAGTACTTGAGTAAATGTTCCCACTACTATCTGCACTCACTTCCGAAGATATTTAGACTAATGAGAGAACTCTGAGCTCCTCCGCTTCATGTGAGATTCACTTTCCACTGTTCTTTTCTTTCTTTCTTTTTTAAATCCCTCTCCATTGCATTAATGTCTTGAAATACCAGGAAACCAAGCATCTGCATCTGGAGACTTTTGACTCAAAAGGCAATAAAAACCAAAACAAATGTAAAAAAAAAAACCAATAACAAAAAAAAATGAATACAGGAAAAATTACATTTTCACAAATGTCAAACATTTTTAATTAAAATTCCTCTTTTTTCCTACTAAAAGTTGTAAAAATGAGTCCAAGGGCATGATGCCGTAGCAGAGGATGTACTTCCTAGGCAGCTGAAGAAATTCAACCTGCCAACACGGATGATGATGCAGTTCACACTGCAATCATCGACTCCATCCTCACCTCCTCCATCACCGTGTGTACGCTGGAGCCACTATCAGGGACAAACAGAGACTTCAGCGTGTTGTGCGCTCTGCTGAGAAGGTGATTGGCTGCAAACTCCCATCTCTGCAGGACCTGTACACCTCCAGGACACTGGGCGTGCAGCTCGGATCACAGCTGACCCTTCTCACCCTGGACACAGTCTGTTGACCTGCTCCCCTCAGGCAGGAGGCTCCGGTCCATTCGCACCAGAACCTCTCGCCATAAGAACAGTTTCCATAGAAGCATAGATGCATCTGAACATGTGTAGAGAATGACCGTGCCCCAAATGCCAAATTGGTGTCTTAACACCAAGTTTGTTTTTGTCTGTTGGGAGCTGACACAGTCTCAATGGAGATGGGTTTTGGGGGTAGCAGGAGGAGAGAAGCTGCAGAGAGGCGTGTAAGACTGCAACTCTCCTCCTGGTCCCAACTCTGATAGTCATATTTTTGGGGGTTTAATAAATTGGTCCATATTTCTAGAAATGAGAGCTGCTCCATCCAAAGTGGGATGGATGCCGTCTCTCCTAACAAGACCAGGTTCCTCCAGAAGGTTGCCAATTATCTATGAAGCCCACATCGTTTTTCGGATTCTAAACTGACCGCAGGTGTGAATGTGAGTGTGGATGATGTCTTTCTATGTTAACCCTGGACAGTTTAACTTGTACCCTCACTTCATGGTAGCGCAATAAGTGGGAGAACACCTATTCCGACACCCATATCTTAGATTAAGCTATAGTATTAGTGCGCTGTTATCAAAGTTACCTGGATTATAGGTATATTCAAAACTTTACATAGAAGAGATAAGAGTGCGTGCGTATATGCTCACTTCTGACGATGATAATATGATAAGGTGTTATCTCATCTGTACTTGAAGTACTTCAAACACCACATGCACATGCAATGTTATCTGTGTGTCTAACGATCTATAAGTGAGCAAAGACAGTGTTATAAATATTTGAGTCATTTCTATGCCTTGAAAGTACTTACTCAGTACTTACTCAGCGCACACACAGATATTATATTCAAATCATAACGGTCACGCCTTCGATTTCTTACCGCTACTTTTCGTACAGCATCCAGGAAATGACGTAGACTGTTTCTACTGCATCATTTGCATTTTACATTCACTCTGTGGCACATCTCCGCTAAAATCTCATATAAACCATTTCTACAACCACCAAACACAACGAAAACAAGCCATGATTAAAGAGCAGTTACGTAAATGCACACAAGTCCACTAAACAAACAAAACTGAACCACAAATTCATCAGACCTCATGTAACCGGATAAAGAAAGGCTGGTTATCTTCCAGAGCTATCACCGATTCCAAACACCAAGCTTCACCGCGCTCTGACTAAAATCACTGAAAGAGCCGCAAAAGAAGACCACAAAAACCACCACAGTTATCTAGAGAATCTAAAGAACAGCACAAATTCCAAAGCATGTAAAACACAGGAGCTTGTCAAATGTTCACTTGATTTATACGTATTTATACCTCGAGCACCCTTTTTCTTTCTTAATCATTTTTTTTGTTTTTTTTTCTCCTAATGTATTCCTTTTTGTTTACCGACTTGTATTTGTATACATGAGTTGTAAAAGATACTGCAAGCTGTGACATTTTTCCTGCCTTTCTATAACTGCATTATTATGTATATTTGTTGTTAGTTGTTCAACTTAAAAAAGTAAAAAAAGAAAAAAATATTGGCTCAAAAGTATTTTTAGGCCTGTTAATAAATTAAATAATTTCTGCTGTTTAATACCTAAAAAATTCAACTGACATGGTGTTCAATGTGTGCAAAAATTGGGCCTTTTTCTTCAACGTCTGGATATTTATGTGTTGGCAGTGCTGTAATTTTTCACGTTTCACTTTAGAAACATAAAACTTTGCACAGATGATGTTATACTGAATTTCGGGAATTAAGGTCTGCAGCTCAGACACAAGCATTTCACTACATGTTGTACCCTTATGATTGTGTATGTGACAATAAAGGTTGTTTGTTTCTTTGTTTGTTGTGAAATGTGAACTGAGCATGTTTTTAAAAGGGTTATATGTTAAAAAAATAATAAAAAATTTGGCGGGAATAAAATCTACTCACTTTTTCTGTGTTCCAGTCTCAGTAACTTTGACACAGTAATATCTGCTGCAATATTTACACCTCTGATGACATTTCACAAGTGTTAGCTTTCTTTTGATACCACGATTGTATACACAGAGTTTGTAATTGCACTCAATTAATTTGGGGCATTTCATTTTCGAGCAGGAAGCTCAGAAAACCCTTTGGGGCTCAGGTTAAAGAACTGGACCACTACAGGTTTTAGAAAACCCATCCAGAATAATTTTGTCCATCTGGGCCCATATAGGGACATCAAAGGTCAAAACTTCTGTTGCCCTGTGGAGGTTAAGCGTGGGTTTGCCCTGCTCACACACTCCCGCCCACAACTACCCACTGTGAGCCCATGCAAGTAATAACGTTTTGGCACATTACTTATGATAAGAAGCCACCATGAGGGGAAATACAGTTGTGGAGAAGATGAAACCAAAGCACCTGTTTGATTACACTGTCAGAAATATGAGGCTGGGAGGAGGCGACTGATGCAAAGCCCCAGGGAAAAGGAAAGTTAACGATTTTTTCATTCCAAAAATCATTATACAGTTCAGTGGTCTACAGACAGACTGAAGAGAGAAACAAAGCTAGTATCGATCTGATACCAATACCAGTGCTGGTTTGTCAATATTTACAGTGCTTGCGAAAGTATCGGCCCCCTTGAACTTTTCCACATTTTGTCACATTACAGCCACAAACATGAATCAATTTTATTGGAATTCCACGTGAAAGACCAATACAGAGTGGTGCACACGTGAGAAGTGGAACGAAAATCATACATGATTCCAAACATTTTTTACAAATAAATAACTGAAATGTGGGTGTGCGTAATTATTCAGCCCCCTGAGTCAATACTTTGTAGAACACCTTTTGCTGCAATTACAGCTGCCAGTCTTTTAGGTATGTCTCTACCAGCTTTGCACATCTAGAGACTGAAATTCTTGCCATTCTTCTTTGCAAAACAGCTCCAGCCCAGTCAGATTAGATGGACAGCGTTTGTGAACAGCAGTTTTCAGCAGGTTTGTGGCTCAGCTGCAGGGGAGGGGTGAAGCAGTGGGTTTCGGGCAGAATGTTTCCAGCATGTAGTCTTGGAACATCTCCAGATGGATCGTGGATAAGGCCAGGGCCATAGGCACCGTTCATGCAATCATGTAGAACTGCAAGGGACTTCCTGTTGACAGACAGAAAAGAGCGGTTAGTGACTTCCTTCCAAACTATTTTCTCCATGCACTTCATTCCACGCATTTCTCCTGACCATATGCAGATACCTGGGATGTGGGTGC
>NW_020328350.1:0-17165 GCF_001858045.2 Oreochromis niloticus
ATTCGCTACAGAAATAATTTAGCTAGCTTAGCACACATGTCTTGTGGCAAGATATATGCACCTAAATGCTTTAAGTCATTGGCTGTTCTGCCAAATTGCCACCAAGCTGCAACTTTGTGAGCTGACTGTTTGGCGATTTTTGTGTTTTAGACAACAAAAAGAAAGAAAAAGATCTACGGATTCAGGCTTTCCTTACCTGTGGTAGTGGCATAGAATGACGTCACTGACATTGGTTTAATATGAAAACAAACTTTGTCAAACCAAAAAAAAACCAAAAAAGAAGAAGTGAGTCGGCGTTCATCTTTACCGAGCACCATACATGTTTTGCACACAAAAACAAGTATTGCCGAACAAAAGATAAATGTCCTTTTTTTTCCTACTTTCGCCGGCTGGTCGTTTGCGTAGACGTAAGAAGTGGCGCTTTCAATCTGAGCGCCCGAGTTCGAATCCCTCACGGACTCGCTGCCACGACCATTGCTTGGGGGGCGGGAGAAGCCAAGTCGCTTCTCCCTTTTCCTGCTCTTGCCAACTCCTCCGCCTGCTCTCTTATTACCTTTATTACCGCAAAATACCCATGCTTCTCAGCTCTTCATTCCTCAACTATTTGCTGCTTATTACTCCACCTTCCACAACTTGCAACTTTCTCTCTTCAGGCTACCAACTCTGCCTTCATTTTTTCACA
Source organism: Oreochromis niloticus (assembly GCF_001858045.2). Lineage (NCBI taxonomy): Eukaryota > Metazoa > Chordata > Actinopteri > Cichliformes > Cichlidae > Oreochromis > Oreochromis niloticus. The sequence continues at coordinate 683 of NW_020328350.1, forward strand.
CTGTCTCCCACACTTTTACATCAAATTATTACCACCTAATAAGCACAGTGACAGAGGGACCCCAGGCTTTTTTCCGTAAGTTACATGTGTTTGTGTCCGTAACTACCGTCCTTAGCTAGGTCCTCAAATCTAGGCAGCTAAGATGACAACTGGGCTCTTCGGGGAAACTTGTTTTGTAAAGTTGCTTTAGCTAATCCGTAGAGGCCAATGAATTGACCGTGACTAAAGAAATGATGAGAAAAGCACTGGGTTGCTGTTGTTGCTCTCCGGTCACTGATGCTAGCTAAGAGGATGTAATAAAGGCAAGGTAGCAGAGATGAAAAAGGAGTGGTTGTTGATAAATAAGTGGAGAAAAAGGTGGGCAGGGAAAAAAAGCAGGTGTGAGTGTGTGAAATGTGAGTATTTGAGTGTAAAAATGTGTGGTCTCCTGCGAAAGGCTGGGTGCCCGATGTGCACCTTGCGCTCTTTAAATACAAGGATATTCCACGTTCTGCTATGTGGTGGGCTAGCAGGTTCATAACATAGAGGCTCAGGTTCGAGCCCTCGGCTCACCTGCCTCTCTATGTTTATCTGCTAGGGGGAGGTCCAGGCAGGGGATCTTGGAGTGAAAATTCCGAGGGATGAACCTTGTTCAGCCTGGACTTCCCCTGATTTTGATTTTTCTCTGTTTTTTCTTTTACCTGCCAGCAACAAACAGCCCAGCCTGATTTATGGGACCTCCTTCTTGTCATGGCTACCAAGGACCACTCTTCTTCTGCCAACAAGTCATTGCCTGACAAATAATTATTTCCTATGTTTCCCTATGGGGTTTTTTAATCTCCAATATCTTTACATATCTTGCTAGATAGACTTCCCTCAACAGGGTTTACAAACGCCTTATCCTCTTTGTCCACTTCAAATAACTTTAAACAACTATTCTTAGATTTCTTGCAACATCTGCTGTCCTCTTGCACAGATTACGCTTTTTAAAAAACTAACAAACACTTTTTTTTAACGTCAACCCATTGTTGGAACTAGATAAATAAAGCATATATAAAAGTCACTACCAAAAACTCATTGCAGCTTCGACCTTGTTATAGGAATGTTGTTTGTGGCTCAAGATGACTTGATTTCATCCATGAAGGATACATTTGATATATGTTTTCACATATTATAGACCAACAAGTTATTATAGCAGTTTAAATACGAGCGATCGGAAGCATGTGCTGATCAGCTTCAGTTTCTTCTCTGAAGTTGCTCTATTTCTCTTCAGGTTTCTCTCAGACCAAGATTGAATGTGATGACAAGGGTGATGGATGGTGTGACATGTGCTGCTGGCCCACAGAACCAGGTGAGTATGCTGTCCATGTGCTCTGCAACAATGAGGACATCCAACACTCTCAGTTAAGATTAGTTTTCATGATTGTTGCCTCAAGACCTGAGATCATGGTGGTGGGCTTGTGATGGACACACTTTTCATGGCTGAAAGCTCTCCTGTAGAGGCTAAGCCCTCTCGATCAACAACACACCTGCCGCTAACTACGTGTGTCTACCTTAAATATCTTTACAAACTCAAAATGTGACCTCTAGCACCAAACGCTTGCTGCAGTTCTTGGTGTCAGAGGTGACACACAAGGTATCGGGTTTTAGGTGCAATTACTTTTTCATATAGGACCAAGTATGTTTGGATAGCTTTTTCCCCTTGAAAACTGCCGTTTAATATTACACATTCTTGTCTAATATTATAAATGTATTGATCTGAAACGTGTAAGTGTGACAAATATGGAATAAGATACGAAATCAGAAAGGAGGCAAATATTTTTTCACAGCGCTAAGTCTGTAAATGATCTTCTTTGGCTGTAGTAGATCTTTGACTTGTTCCTTTTTTAATTGTTTGTTTAAAATTGTTTTCTCTAGGTTAAGGCGTACGGTCCAGGCCTTCAGAGCAGTGGTCTGGCTGTTGGAAAACCCACTGAATTCACAGTTGATGCCAAGCAAGGAGGAAAAGCTCCTCTGAAAATTATAGCCCAGGTATATCTGGCTTTGTATATGACCACAAATATGTTAAATATATTGCATGTACCGTATTTTTCAGAGTATGAGTCGCACTTAAAATCCTTTAATTGTGCGCCTTATGTATGAATTCTGGTTGTGCTTACTGACCTTGAACCGATTTTATGTAATACACGGCGCTCAAAAATCTGTCAAAAATGTTTTAGTACGACTTTGGTAAGCTACGAAGTCGCACCGCTTGATGGATTGTCGGAGCATCATGGTTACGTAGTCAGCAGCCTCGCGGAGTGATACGCGCTGCGCTTCAACATAATATTACTGTATTGTGTGTGGATAAGGACCCCAAAATGGCACCTGTTAAGAGACATGCTTACGAAGCGGATTTCAAACTCAAGGCTGTCAGTCACGCAGTAGAACATGAGAATAGAGCAGCTGCGAGAGATTTCAACATTAATGAATCAATGGTACGGAAGTAGAGGAAGCTAGAAGAAAGAGTTGAGTAAAGTTTGACTTATCTGACTGTTTTGTTTCGCTTAATGCGTTTTATAATCCAGTACGCCTCATGTATAAAACCAGACCTGTTCATCAACAGTGCGCCTTATGGTCCGAAAACTACCGTGTGTTAAATCTGATTGAACTAATCCCTTGTCTTCTGCACAGGATGGTGAAGTCAATTCTGTGGATGTCCAGGTTAAGGATAATGGCAACAGCACATACACCTGCACCTACACCCCACGTAAGCCTGTGAAGCAGACTGTGATGGTCTCCTGGGGAGACTGAGAGTCCATTCAGGGTGAGTATGCACTCACTTTCACTCTTGCATGCAGGGTTTGCCTTTTCTTCTCACTGAAAAGTCTCTTGAGTTTTGGTGTTTGTGCCCACAGATGAATATCGGAGCAGGCTGTCATCCAAACAAGGTGAAGGTCTCTGACCCTGGAGTGGCAAATACGGGCCTCCAAGCCTTCCAGCCAACATACTTCACTGTTGACTGCTCAGAGTCTGGTCAAGGTAAAGCTCCATAAAACTGTGTGTGTGAGAGTAAAGAGCGCAAACATATGCTCATGTCAAAGAAATATTCCAAACAACCGATATTACAGGGAAACTTATTTAACCCACCTGCTGTTTGAGGCTAAAAATGACTGTAGAGCATTACCTGCAAAGGTAACATGCTAACACAGCCTTTGTCCTCTGCCATCAGGACAAAGGCTGTTTGCGTTTAGGCTATTCCAATGACATCCTTCAGGGTCAAAGTGGATCCTTCTCAAGGCAGAGGGACCAGGACTCAGCCGCAGTGGTAAGAATACCTGTACTGCCTCACAAAGTCAGAGAGTGCTAACAAAAAACAGTCCGTTTATTTAGTTTATTGGTCTATAATACGGTCTGAATGTTTTCCGTCATACTACATGGAACAACTCTTCATAACACTTTTATGAAAATGTTTGACGAAATTGACAAGATCAAAATTCAAATCACAATGGCAAGGATTTAAAAACAAGAATAAACATGAATAAACAGGGTTGTAGTTGGTACGCGAATGTAAACAGGTCCTTTTGAGCTGTCATTTGAACTTTGCTTTTAAGTGTTTGTCAGGCAGCACAGTGGCACGGTGGTTAGCACTGTTGCCGCACAGCAAGAAAGTCCTGAGTTCAATTCCACCATCAGGCCGGGGTCTTTCTGTGTGGAGTTTGCATGTTCTCCCCGTGTTTGCGTGGGTTCCCTCCGGGTACTCCGGCTTCCTCCCACCATCCGAAGACATGCAGCTTGTGGGGATAGGTTAATTGGATAATCCAAATTGTCACTAGGTGTGAATGGTTGTCTGTCCCTGTGTGTTAGCCCTGCGACAGACTGGCGACCTGTCCAGGGTGTACCCCGCCTCTCGCCCTATGACAGCTGGGATAGGCTCCAGCGCCCCTGAAAAGGATAAGCGGAAGCGAATGGATGGACGGATGGATGTTTGTCTAAGCATGAATGTTTTTACGATGGCTTTCCCCCCCACCTTGTACGGTTGCCAGTATATTGATGTTTTTATTATTTTTTTTAAATGAATCTAAGCTTTTCGAGCAGATCAGAGGTGTCAGTGTATTTTCTTTGGTCTCTGTTCTGGCAGAGATAGCTGTTGGCAAAGACCAGCTTGTGCTGGTGCTTGTTTCTTCCTCCCCGTTATCACCACAGCTTTATTCAAAGAAGGTGATCTGATCTTTTGGCTCGTCTGTCCAATAGTGTAGATTATTGCAGAATTCAGATCAAATCAGGGCCCAAACTTGTGTGAGTAACTTTATGAAGGGAATAAAGGGAACTCTGCCAGCTGCCAGCTGAACTGTGTAAAACCTAAATTACAGTAGACTGGTCTCATTTTGAAGGTTATATGGGCTTATGATTATATTTAGAGATACAACTGTGTAATGTATGTTCTATGTCCTGTTTTTTAGGGGTCTTCTGTGAGGCAACAACAGACTTCACTGTGGATGCACAAATGAGTTTGCGCTCCATGTTTTGAGGGTCATGAGCTTCGCCTGGCGCTATGGCTGGGCTGAAATATTGCAGGTACAAGTGCGGAGGGTTTTTGCAGCAACGCTTACACTTACACTGATAATGGTTTTCTATAAGTCTACATGCCTGGAAACATTCTGATCAGATGCCTAAACTGAAGCAATAAAAATGCAGTCAATTTAGTAAGGATATATGTGTGACAATGAAGACCCGACAACAGCAGCGTTGCAGTTTAGCACGTTTTTATTGGCTTTCACACTGCTCCTGTAGCACACACACCACCCTCTCCTGCGGTCCCGGCAACATCTTTAACAGGGAAGACGTGATTAGATGATGGGCTCAGGTGTGTGAGTCAGCCAGTATCTGTTTTGTCTGTCTTAGGAATCTCCTTTGTTCCCAAGGAGATTGGTGAGCACCTTGTTAACATCGAGAAGAACGGCCGTCATGTTCCCAGCAGCCCAATTGCTGTTATGATCAAGCAGTCAGGGATTGGTGATGTGAGCCGTGTGTGTGTGAGTGGACGGTGGCTGACCGAGGCCAGGACTTTTCAGCCTTGAGAGTTCATCATTGATGCAGGTATATGCTCAGTGAAAGCATAAATACTGTGATATTTTTCTTTTTAAACATTCAAATAGAATATTTGTCAGTCTCATCTTGTTATATTAGGCTTCCTCTGCTTGAGCCTTTCCACTGAAGGACCCAGTTAAGTGGGCATTAACACTGAGGACCAGGAGGATGGCTGGTGACACGATGTGTTGCTTTTTGAGGTCTTTTAGCCTGTTTCACTTTGTCAGACAGGTTCTATTTAACTGATTTCTTGATTCACAAGTCTGCAATTAATCAGGCCTGAGTGTGTCTAGTAACACTGAACTGAGGTTTCCAAAATTGGTTAATCACAGTTAACTCGTCATTTAACAAGAGGGGCAATTTGTTTTTACACAGGACCAGGGGGGTTGGATAATCTTTCTCCCTAATCTATGAAATCATCATTTAAACACTGCATTTTGTATTAACTTGTCTTATCTGTGTCTAATATTAAAATGTGTTTGATGATCTGAAACATGTAAGTGTGATAAATATGCAAAACACTAGGAAACCAGGAAGGGGGCAAACACCTTTTCACATCACTGTAGACGTGATTACAGAATACCTTTTACATCCTGGATTACAATAGGATATCCATCAACGGCAGATACTGGTCTCCATGACACACAGATACTGGAGTGGTCTGAGAGAAAGGAATCTGTGTCTCTGGACCAAAATGACTGTACGTGTAGTGCTGTAGAAACAATACTGCCCACAAACCTTGATGTTTCTATATGTGGAAACCTTCAAGTATGCATATCCTCCTGTAAGGGTAAAGTAATGGGACATTTGCACTTTTTGCACGTAAGCCTGTCGGTCTTAACTGGAAGTTGCACTTGAGCTGTCTTGGCATCTTTCCCTTGTTTGACTCACCAGTTTTGCCCTGAGCTGAACCGCTGCCTCCTTCTCTGTTGTGGTACTCAGCGGTGACCAAGATGCTGTAACGTGCATCTGGCTGCAGTGACTCCAGCATCACCTGCTTCTCTCCACCAGGGACCAGCACCTGCAGACAACAAACAACACTATCATCCCAACACAGTCAGAACTCATTTAAAGTTTTGGGACTTGTGGAATTTCTGGAATTCTGACACATGACAGCCGGCTGAAGCCCAGAAGAGGTGAAGATGTGATGACTACGACCCACTCACAGTGTGATCCTGGCTATCAGCTCCAGTCAATGCTGTGTAGGACACGTGATACTGGAGGACATGAGCATTGGGAGGTACCCAACTGATCACCATGCTGACGGCAGTCTCATCAGAAAGCGTGAGGCTGGTTGGGCCTCCACCAGAGCCTGCAGCAACATCATAGAAGAGATAAAGTACCACAGCTAACGACACTTAACACTCACTTTCTTCCTTTATAGGAGGAAATTATTTTGGCAGCAGAGCAAAGTGTTTTTTTTAGAAAATAAATGTAAAGTATAACAGAGAATTTGATACTTTGATTTGATACTTTAACCTCACTACATTTATTTCATAGCTCAGAGTTCTAGTTACTCAAAGATGAGAATTTAGATGTGAAATTTAACCTTTAAGTGACTAGTACTTTGAGAACTGCCATCAATTACACAATGAAGTTCATTGACGTACAGGTTATTGTATTAGTAATGCTATATTGTACATAGAGACACAATATGACAGAATATGACTGCTGCTAATGTGACTTAGGTAAATGGTTTCAGGCTCTCCCCTCCTGAGTTTGAGAAATGTTCAGGATCAGAAAATGTGTGACTCACAGGTGCTGTAGCATACGGCCACAGCTTCACTCTGAGCTCCATCTCCATAGAGTGCAGACAGTGATATCTGATGCTCCTTAAGACACAGGACAACAGTTTATTGAGACATTGTATTTTTTACTTCATAATATGTACTCCAACAATCCAATAGTTCTTCCCCACCTGTCTCAGGTCGCCTCCACTTAGTGAGGTAAGAAACATCATCATCATCTGCAGCTTCCCAGCGCACCGTGATGTCACTGTCTGAGAAATTAGTTACCCTAAGGTCAGAAGGAGGAGGCACCTTCACTAGAAGAAAAGAATAATGTGTATGGGAATTTTTTAAAAATGAGAAAGCTACATTTTGACATCTTTCATTATTAATAACATTTACAGTACTGTGCAAAAGTCGTGAGCCACACGCTGAAGTATTTCTTTGGACATTATCTGGTTTTTCCACTCCTTTTTAGTCCAGTTCTTGTACCTGACCATTTTCTGAGTAATGTTTTTTGTTTGTTTGTTTTTTGTTTGTGTAAACACTTGGCACTGACCATTGTTGGAGAATTAAAAAGCACCTAAGTCAAGGAATGTGTGTGCACATAACAGAAAACTTGGGAAAGAACCAATTTTAAATCTTTAAGCATTTTGTTACTAGCGGCCTGTCACAAAAACACATTTTGTATAGTGTTTTTTTTTTTTTTTTTTTTTAAATCTTGTGAATAAAATGTATACAAATGTGTGTGATTAATCACAATGTGTTAGTGTGTAATCACCCTGAGACATGCATGCCTGTCTGCTAGCGTCAGATCTAAAGCCATTTCTGATTTGGAGATGCAGGCTGCAGATTCTGTCCAGATTATCCCAGCTCTCGTCACTAAGCATCCAGTCTTCACTTATCAAATGTGTAAAATTCAAGGCTGGTCCTTAAAAGCTCCCAACAAGGCAAAAACTGTGAATCTAACCAAAAGTGTATTTCCTGTTTCTCCCACATATTGGATTCCACAGTTCCTACAAGTGATCAAATATACACAGTTTTTAGATCTTGGAGTCCCTTTGCACAGTGATAGAAAAACATTACCATTGGAATAACTGCCCACCCACTTGTGGTGCTGGAAAAATTGCCCTGATCTCTGCGCTTAGGCTCAGAGAGAGGTGAGATTTTAGCCTTTACAAGGAGATCACCCAGGTTTTTGTTCCTCCTGAAGGCTGCAATTGCCTTGTGATCCTGAAGCATATGTGTGTCCTGAGTGAACCTTTGAAAGTTGCTCTTGATAACTCTGACCAATTTGCAGGTGGAGGGAGAATATGTGATCACCACTGGGATGAGGGGAGAAACATCAATTGGCTTGGTCTGCAAGAATGAATTGAAACATTTTCTTAAAAAGGACCAACAGTACCCCCTAGTGGAGAGAGCTGAGAATAAAATCTTGACAGCTTCCCCCAAATCACTCTGTTGAGTGCAGATCCTGTGAAATCTCAGTAATTGGGATTTAATTATCCCTGCAAATGTGTGTTTTGGGTGAAAACTTGTTCTGAACAGTAAGGCATGTGTATCTGTAGGTTTGAAAAAGACTTTAACATCTAATTTGTGGTCATTTGGGAAATTTGGGCCCTTAAATGTAGTTGTGTCTAAAAAATCAATTGAGGATTTATTAATGGTGGATTTCAGTTTGATGGAAGCATTATGGTCATTAAATTGTCATTATTAACATTAATATGAATTATCAGTGTAAATATGCTTTTGCGAATGTCTCCTGTTGTCAGATATCCTGTTTGGATCGTCCACTTTGACTCTTCACAACGTATGTTATATTCTGTTAAATATTTAACCTGTGAGTAAAGGAAACTGATACTCACACTGAGTAAAGCGCCAACAACAGTGATGTTGTTGCACCAGAGTCATGTCTAAAGTTCTGTTCAGTGTTTCTGGTTATTGGGAGCAGAGTGTTTCCCCTACTTAAAGCAACGTGATCAGCAAGTACAGAATCAAACAGGTTTTTAATCACTGTACTAAAGGCACAGATGGGGATTGAACCCATGAGCTTTGGCAGACGAGACCAATGCCTTGCCACTTGGCCACTATGCCACACAGGCTGAGCTTTGTCCATACCGTAACATCATATTCCTCTTGAATTGTTCAATTAAATGAATTGATGAACATGTTTGTCATCTTAGTTGGTTTGAGTGCTCAAAGTAGAGAATCACTGCATAAGAATCAGTCCATTCAAAAGCAACATTCTCCAATATTCCAAAAACCCAGAGAAAGATTGCCAAATGCGAACATCATTCCAAGGAAAGCATGAAAAAATGTTGCAAGCTTGTAAAGTGTTGCCACATTTATAGTGCATCTGGTCAACACCGGCATTATTCTGTTAGAATTACTATCACCCAGTTTCAGCCAAGCTTTAGCAGTGACATTTCACTCCACAATGCTCCACAAACCATCATGGTGGTGTTAAATCATAAACAGTATATAACGCTCTATTACTCAATAAGCAATGGTGTTTTGTAAACTTGAGTGGACTGTTATTTTTATGCTTGTGTATAATTTCTGACATTATGCAGATGTACTCTTTATAAGGCTGTGGAAACCTGCAGTCAGGTGAAACTGAAGAAGTCACTTTGATGAGTGAAAAAGATGCCCAGAACAGACTTTCGGGAGAACATTGCTCCTGGACGGACTGTTGTTTCTTACAGCTAGTGTCTAGTACAGAAAGGGACTTTTTGTTTCCCTTGTCAGCTTGTATTAAAGGTATAGATGGGTATTGAATCCAAGATCTTCAGTTTACAACACTAACACCTTGCCACTTGGCCACCAGGCCACACTGTAGAACCCCAGCACCGCCATCAGGCCAAACTTTTATTGTAGAATAAATGTATCTTGGAAAGTTTGCATTCAAATCTTTTCAAGATTACTGACACCCTATTGGTTTTTGGTGATGACAGATTTAGTGAATCTTCAAAATCTTTCATCCAATTGTTTTCTAATTTTGGGTGCACGTCTGTGCCCTTTAGAATGAGTCATGTTGATTTTTGTGACCCTAGACATCCCTTTCACTCACCCTTCGTCTTTCCTTATCCAGGCTTGGGACCGGCCACGGCAGAGTTGAAGAAGGGTTTTCTTCTGCTTTATTTTTTTGTGTGAGTCTTTATGTACTTGTTCTTTTTGTTTGTTTGTTTGTTTGTTTGTTTTGGGGGGGGGGGGGGGGTGTACATATTTGTGAAACAGAAAATAATGACATCGCTCAAATAATCAGAACATGGAACAGTTGTTGTCCAACAGTCAAGTTTCTTGTCTGCACAAGTGTACACATGGATGAGTGTGTGCATACTCATGCACGCACACACCCACACACACATTTCTTGCACTGTGCACAGGTCATGCTCGTCTTACAATCATCATAGCACCACCACCCTCACCCTCCAAGCCTGGTTTCTTCCTGTTAAAGGGGAGTTTTCCCTTTCCACTATCACCAAGTGCTTGCTCAAAGAGCGTCATATGATTATTGTTGGGTTTTGGGTTTGTTTGTTTTTATTGTTACTGTAGGGTCTTTGCCTTACAACATAAAGCAGCTTGAGGTGATTGTTACTGTGATTTGGTGCTATAATATACATATACATTCTGTTTGTTTACATTGTACAGTGTGCCAACTTTTTGTAATTAGTAACATAGTTATTGCCCTTATTGAGCTATAATACAAAAACAACTAAAGCTTTAAAATAAGTGTCAGTGAGCTGAAAAAACAATATTTATACCCAAAACATAGTACAGCAGAATCTAGTATAACATGGAAACACCTACCTGAAACACAGACTTTATGTATTTTAAGTACTTGAGTAAATGTTCCCACTACTATCTGCACTCACTTCCGAAGATATTTAGACTAATGAGAGAACTCTGAGCTCCTCCGCTTCATGTGAGATTCACTTTCCACTGTTTCTTTCTTTCTTTCTTTTTTAAATCCCTCTCCATTGCATTAATGTCTTGAAATACCAGGAAACCAAGCATCTGCATCTGGAGACTTTTGACTCAAAAGGCAATAAAAACCAAAACAAATGTAAAAAAAAAAAACCAATAACAAAAAAAAATGAATACAGGAAAAATTACATTTTCACAAATGTCAAACATTTTTTAATTAAAATTCCTCTTTTTTTCCTACTAAAAAGTTGTAAAAATGAGTCCAAGGGCATGATGCCGTAGCAGAGGATGTACTTCCTGAGGCAGCTGAAGAAATTCAACCTGCCAACACGGATGATGATGCAGTTCTACACTGCAATCATCGACTCCATCCTCACCTCCTCCATCACCGTGTGGTACGCTGGAGCCACTATCAGGGACAAACAGAGACTTCAGCGTGTTGTGCGCTCTGCTGAGAAGGTGATTGGCTGCAAACTCCCATCTCTGCAGGACCTGTACACCTCCAGGACACTGGGCGTGCAGCTCGGATCACAGCTGACCCTTCTCACCCTGGACACAGTCTGTTTGACCTGCTCCCCTCAGGCAGGAGGCTCCGGTCCATTCGCACCAGAACCTCTCGCCATAAGAACAGTTTCCATAGAAGCATAGATGCATCTGAACATGTGTAGAGAATGACCGTGCCCCCAAATTGCCAAATTGGTGTCTTAACACCAAGTTTGTTTTTGTCTGTTTGGGAGCTGACACAGTCTCAATGGAGATGGGTTTTTGGGGGGGTAGCAGGAGGAGAGAAGCTGCAGAGAGGCGTGTAAGACTGCAACTCTCCTTCCTGGTCCCAACTCTGGATAGTCATATTTTTGGGGGTTTAATAAATTGGTCCATATTTCTAGAAATGAGAGCTGCTCCATCCAAAGTGGGATGGATGCCGTCTCTCCTAACAAGACCAGGTTTCCTCCAGAAGGTTTGCCAATTATCTATGAAGCCCACATCGTTTTTCGGATTCTAAACTGACCGCAGGTGTGAATGTGAGTGTGGATGATTGTCTTTCTATGTTAACCCTGGACAGTTTAACTTGTACCCTCACTTCATGGTAGCGCAATAAGTGGGAGAACACCTATTCCGACACCCATATCTTAGATTAAGCTAATAGTATTAGTGCGCTGTTATCAAAGGTTACCTGGATTATAGGTATATTCAAAACTTTACATAGAAGAGATAAGAGTGCGTGCGTATATGCTCACTTCTGACGATGATAATATGATAAGGTGTTATCTCATCTGTACTTGAAAGTACTTCAAACACCACATGCACATGCAATGTTATCTGTGTGTCTAACGATCTATAAGTGAGCAAAGACAGTGTTATAAATATTTGAGTCATTTCTATGCCTTGAAAGTACTTACTCAGTACTTACTCAGCGCACACACAGATATTATATTCAAAATCATAACGGTCACGCCTTCGATTTCTTACCGCTACTTTTCGTACAGCATCCAGGAAATGACGTAGACTGTTTCTACTGCATCATTTGCATTTTACATTCACTCTGTGGCACATCTCCGCTAAAATCTCATATAAACCATTTCTACAACCACCAAACACAACGAAAACAAGCCATGATTAAAAGAGCAGTTACGTAAATGCACACAAGTCCACTAAACAAACAAAACTGAACCACAAATTCATCAGACCTCATGTAACCGGATAAAGAAAGGCTGGTTATCTTCCAGAGCTATCACCGATTCCAAACACCAAGCTTCACCGCGCTCTGACTAAAATTCACTGAAAGAGCCGCAAAAGAAGACCACAAAAACCACCACAGTTATCTAGAGAATCTAAAGAACAGCACAAATTCCAAAGCATGTAAAACACAGGAGCTGTGTCAAATGTTTCACTTGATTATACGTTATTTATACCTCGAGCACCCTTTTTTCTTTCTTAATCATTTTTTTGTTTTTTTCTCCTAATGTATTCCTTTTTGTTTACCGACTTGTATTTGTATACATGAGTTGTAAAAGATACTGCAAGCTGTGACATTTTTCCTGCCCTTTCTATAACTGCATTATTATGTATATTTGTTGTTTAGTTGTTCAACTTAAAAAGTAAAAAAAGAAAAAAATATTGGCTCAAAAGTATTTTTAGGCCTGTTAATAAAATTAAATAATTTCTGCTGTTTAATACCTAAAAAATTCAACTGACATGGTGTTCAATGTGTGCAAAATTGGGCCTTTTTGTTCAACGTCTGGATATTTATGTGTTGGCAGTGCTGTAATTTTTCACGGTTTCACTTTAGAAACATAAAACTTTGCACAGATGATGTTTATACTGAATTTCGGGAATTAAAGGTCTGCAGCTCAGACACAAGCATTTCACTACATGTTGTACCCTGTATGATTGTGTATGTGACAAATAAAGGTTGTTTGTTTCTTTGTTTGTTGTGAAATGTGAACTGAAGCATGTTTTTAAAAGGGTTATATGTTAAAAAAATAAATAAAAAAATTTGGCGGGAATAAAATCTACTCACTTTTTCTGTGTTCCAGTCTCAGTAACTTTGACACAGTAATATCTGCTGCAATATTTACACCTCTGATGACATTTCACAAGTGTTAGCTTTCTTTTGATACCACGATTGTATACACAGAGTTTGTAATTGCACTCAATTAATTGGGGCATTTCATTTTCGAGCAGGAAGCTCAGAAAACCCTTTGGGGCTCAGGTTAAAGAACTGGACCACTACAGGTTTAGAAAACCCATCCAGAATAATTTTGTCCATCTGGGCCCATATAGGGACATCAAAGGTCAAAACTTCTGTTGCCCTGTGGAGGTTAAGCGTGGGTTTGCCCTGCTCACACACTCCCGCCCACAACTACCCACTGTGAGCCCATGCAAGTAATAACGTTTGGCACATTACTTATGATAAGAAGCCACCATGAGGGGAAATACAGTTGTGGAGAAGATGAAACCAAAGCACCTGTTTGATTACACTGTCAGAAATATGAGGCTGGGAGGAGGCGACTGATGCAAGCCCAGGGAAAAGGAAAGTTAACGATTTTTTCATTCCAAAAAATCATTATACAGTTCAGTGGTCTACAGACAGACTGAAGAGAGAAACAAAGCTAGTATCGATCTGATACCAATACCAGTGCTGTTTGTCATATATACAGTGGCTTGCGAAAGTATTCGGCCCCTTGAACTTTTCCACATTTTGTCACATTACAGCCACAAACATGAATCAATTTTATTGGAATTCCACGTGAAAGACCAATACAGAGTGGTGCACACGTGAGAAGTGGAACGAAAATCATACATGATTCCAAACATTTTTTACAAATAAATAACTGAAATGTGGGTGTGCGTAATTATTCAGCCCCCTGAGTCAATACTTTGTAGAACCACCTTTTGCTGCAATTACAGCTGCCAGTCTTTTAGGGTATGTCTCTACCAGCTTTGGCACATCTAGAGACTGAAATTCTTGCCCATTCTTCTTTGCAAAACAGCTCCAGCCCAGTCAGATTAGAATGGACAGCGTTTGTGAACAGCAGTTTTCAGCAGGTTTGTGGCTCAGCTGCAGGGAGGGGTGAAGGCAGTGGGTTCGGCAGAAATGTTTCCAGGCATGTAGTCTTGGAACATCTCCAGATGGATCGTGGATAAGGCCAGGGCCATAGGCACCGTTCATGCAATCCATGTAGAACTGCAAGGGACTTCCTGTTGACAGACAGAAAAAGAGCGGTTAGTGACTTCCTTCCAAACTATTTTCTCCATGCACTTCATTCCCACGCATTTCTCCTGACCATATGCAGATACCTGGGATGTGGGTGCCATCGTATTTGATATCCATCTCATGCAGACCGGCCTCTGTGGGAGCGTACTTGTCAGCAACTGTGCCATCGTTGTTGTCTGTGATGTCAAGCTTAGCAACTTTGCCTGATGCCATTCGGACCTCACCTAAAGCAGAGGACAAAAACAATGACACACACACATCATTATGCTCAAACTATCTGTTTATTAAGTAGACTTGTTACCTGTGACCTCTCCTTTCTGGATGGTGAATGGAATCACCAGGTCAAATGGTCTCAGACTTGCCACATCCAGCCAGATCATTCCATTGGTCGGTCTGTTGCCTGAGAGACACGCAAGTGCACACGTCAGATCACAGTTGTTAAGAGATTGTGGCAACAGTTCTGGTTACAGCGACAACATGTCACAGACTAAATGAACACAGGAAATTAATACAGGACCTGTAACATCAGAAGGCTGTGGCTTCTTAACATTATGCAGCTCTGCTGAACTGTCCATGTGTTTCAGCATCCCGTTTGACATGGAGAGAGAAATGAGAGAACGCACCCTCTCAGTGATGAAACACCTGCAATGAGAGACAGCAGACAATGATGCAGTCTGATGAAAGGAGACCATGTGTGCTATAGATGACAAAGGACAACAGGGAGAAGCTGAACAAAAACTGAAGCTGAGAAGGCCGAGAGACCGGAGGCTGAGGTTTTAGATACCCAGGGCTGTTGGGGCATTTGGCTCTGTTGCATGAGCTGGTCTGACGGAGCTCCTTCCAGTACTTGGAGGGTGTAGGCAGGGATGATGGAGGGAATTGAGAGAGGGAAAAAGATAAGGCATTGGAGCGGATTAAAACGGCGTCAAAGTGATATAGCGAAACGGCTGCAGCCATCAGGACCAATCACAAAGCCTCTGTAGGGGAATGGATCTGTGCAATTTATGCAATTCCCTTCTCACATATACATTGAAACAGAGAAGGTAGGACTGACTAACAACCACAGAGCTTTCTGAGACTGATTATATACTGATTTTGAGTATAAACACTAGCAAAATGCAAGTTTTGCTGCAGCAGATGTCATTGACTGCTTCAGGGCTTGCTCCCAGCAGCTGGACGGTGTCCTGGAGTAAAGAACTACATATCTAGCTGTTGTGACAGTATCAGTCAGTTCATGTCTACATACTCACTGGCTAAGTTATGGTAGTGAAGGCTCACTGACTCTGTCTTCCACTACTCTCAGACACTGTGTCATATTTTCAGAGGAGCCCAACAAACCACAGATCACTGAGCTGTCCTAACAAATCTCCAGCAATGATGCAACACGTAGGAAGACTGAGTTATAAAGACATGGCAATATTTCAACAAGGTCTTGAATTATGAGGCCCGTCATATCTTAAACACATTAAGGTATCACATCACCCCGGTACAGCTCTTCACTCTCAGACTAGCTCTTTCTAAAAGTAGAATGGGAGCAGAGCCTTCAGCTTTCAGGGCTCTGCTCTGAACCAGCTCCCAGTTTGGATTCAGGAGACAGACACCCTCTGTACTTTCAACATTACACTTACAACTTTCCTATTTGATAAAGCATATAGTCAGCCTTGGATCAGGTGACCCTGAACCCTCCCTTACACTGCAGTAAACCTCTTGTGTGGTTACTTATAGTTACCATTTATGTCTTTATAGTGAGGGTTAATAGTTACTTCCCAACCATTTATTCGTCTTCTATCACTTATTCATCTTCGAGAATGGAGATGTGCATGGCCCGGAGTCCCTCTGCAAATCTCAACTCTTTGTTACAAACAGTTTTATAAAAGCAACCCCCCATTGTAAACCCCATATGGTGTGTCATTAACCTAAGACACTGCGTGTGTGTGTGTGCCTTCCTGCTGGTCATAAAAGGGTCATCTCCTCTACACTCTGAATCTAATATAACCACCACTACAGTCTACAGCTGATATTCCACTGGCCCTTAGACAGACCTATTACCTCGGTCTTCAGT
>NW_020328351.1:0-12751 GCF_001858045.2 Oreochromis niloticus
CGCAGTGGTAAGAATACCTGTTACTGCCTCACAAAGTCAGAGAGTGCTAACAAAAAACAGTCCGTTTATTTAGTTTATTGGTCTATATACGTCTGAATGTTTCCGTCATACTACATGGAACAACTCTTCATAACACTTTTATGAAAATGTTTGACGAAATTGACAAGATCAAAATTCAAATCACAATGGCAAGGATTTAAAAACAAGAATAAACATGAATAAACAGGGTTGTAGTTGGTACGCGAATGTAAACAGGTCCTTTTGAGCTGTCATTTGAACTTTGCTTTTAAGTGTTTGTCAGGCAGCACAGTGGCACGGTGGTTAGCACTGTTGCCGCACAGCAAGAAAGTCCTGAGTTCAATTCCACCATCAGGCCGGGGTCTTTCTGTGTGGAGTTTGCATGTTCTCCCCGTGTTTGCGTGGGTTCCCTCCGGGTACTCCGGCTTCCTCCACCATCCGAAGACATGCAGCTTGTGGGATAGGTTAATTGGATAATCCAAATTGTCACTAGGTGTGAATGGTTGTCTGTCCCTGTGTGTTAGCCCTGCGACAGACTGGCGACCTGTCCAGGGTGTACCCCGCCTCTCGCCCTATGACAGCTGGGATAGGCTCCAGCGCCCCTGAAAAGGATAAGCGGAAGCGAATGGATGGACGGATGGATGTTTGTCTAAGCATGAATGTTTTACGATGGCTTTCCCCCCACCTTGTACGGTTGCCAGTATATTGATGTTTTTATTATTTTTTTAAATGAATCTAAGCTTTTCGAGCAGATCAGAGGTGTCAGTGTATTTTCTTTGGTCTCTGTTCTGGCAGAGATAGCTGTTGGCAAAGACCAGCTGTGCTGGTGCTTGTTTCTTCCTCCCCGTTATCACCACAGCTTTATTCAAAGAAGGTGATCTGATCTTTTGGCTCGTCTGTCCAATAGTGTAGATTATTGCAGAATTCAGATCAAATCAGGGCCCAAACTTGTGTGAGTAACTTTATGAAGGGAATAAAGGGAACTCTGCCAGCTGCCAGCTGAACTGTGTAAAACCTAAATTACAGTAGACTGGTCTCATTTTGAAGGTTATATGGGCTTATGATTATATTTAGAGATACAACTGTGTAATGTATGTTCTATGTCCTGTTTTTTAGGGGTCTTCTGTGAGGCAACAACAGACTTCACTGTGGATGCACAAATGAGTTTGCGCTCCATGTTTGAGGGTCATGAGCTTCGCCTGGCGCTATGGCTGGGCTGAATATTGCAGGTACAAGTGCGGAGGGTTTTTGCAGCAACGCTTACACTTACACTGATAATGGTTTTCTATAAGTCTACATGCCTGGAAACATTCTGATCAGATGCCTAAACTGAAGCAATAAAAATGCAGTCAATTTAGTAAGGATATATGTGTGACAATGAAGACCCGACAACAGCAGCGTTGCAGTTTAGCACGTTTTTATTGGCTTTCACACTGCTCCTGTAGCACACACACCACCCTCTCCTGCGGTCCCGGCAACATCTTTAACAGGGAAGACGTGATTAGATGATGGGCTCAGGTGTGTGAGTCAGCCAGTATCTGTTTTGTCTGTCTTAGGAATCTCCTTTGTTCCCAAGGAGATTGGTGAGCACCTTGTTAACATCGAGAAGAACGGCCGTCATGTTCCCAGCAGCCCAATTGCTGTTATGATCAAGCAGTCAGGGATTGGTGATGTGAGCCGTGTGTGTGTGAGTGGACGGTGGCTGACCGAGGCCAGGACTTTTCAGCCTTGAGAGTTCATCATTGATGCAGGTATATGCTCAGTGAAAGCATAAATACTGTGATATTTTTCTTTTTAAACATTCAAATAGAATATTTGTCAGTCTCATCTTGTTATATTAGGCTTCCTCTGCTTGAGCCTTTCCACTGAAGGACCCAGTTAAGTGGCATTAACACTGAGGACCAGGAGGATGGCTGGTGACACGATGTGTTGCTTTTTGAGGTCTTTTAGCCTGTTTCACTTTGTCAGACAGGTTCTATTTAACTGATTTCTTGATTCACAAGTCTGCAATTAATCAGGCCTGAGTGTGTCTAGTAACACTGAACTGAGGTTTCCAAAATTGGTTAATCACAGTTAACTCGTGATTTAACAAGAGGGGCAATTTGTTTTTACACAGGACCAGGGGGGTTGGATAATCTTTCTCCCTAATCTATGAAATCATCATTTAAACACTGCATTTTGTATTAACTTGTCTTATCTGTGTCTAATATTAAAATGTGTTTGATGATCTGAAACATGTAAGTGTGATAAATATGCAAAACACTAGGAACCAGGAAGGGGGCAAACACCTTTTCACATCACTGTAGACGTGATTACAGAATACCTTTACATCCTGGATTACAATAGGATATCCATCAACGGCAGATACTGGTCTCCATGACACACAGATACTGGAGTGGTCTGAGAGAAAGGAATCTGTGTCTCTGGACCAAAATGACTGTACGTGTAGTGCTGTAGAAACAATACTGCCCACAAACCTTGATGTTTCTATATGTGGAAACCTTCAAGTATGCATATCCTCCTGTAAGGGTAAAGTAATGGGACATTTGCACTTTTTGCATGTAAGCCTGTCGGTCTTAACTGGAAGTTGCACTTGAGCTGTCTTGGCATCTTTCCCTTGTTTGACTCACCAGTTTTGCCCTGAGCTGAACCGCTGCCTCCTTCTCTGTTGTGGTACTCAGCGGTGACCAAGATGCTGTAACGTGCATCTGGCTGCAGTGACTCCAGCATCACCTGCTTCTCTCCACCAGGGACCAGCACCTGCAGACAACAAACAACACTATCATCCCAACACAGTCAGAACTCATTTAAAGTTTTGGGACTTGTGGAATTTCTGGAATTCTGACACATGACAGCCGGCTGAAGCCCAGAAGAGGTGAAGATGTGATGACTACGACCCACTCACAGTGTGATCCTGGCTATCAGCTCCAGTCAATGCTGTGTAGGACACGTGATACTGGAGGACATGAGCATTGGGAGGTACCCAACTGATCACCATGCTGACGGCAGTCTCATCAGAAAGCGTGAGGCTGGTTGGGCCTCCACCAGAGCCTGCAGCAACATCATAGAAGAGATAAAGTACCACAGCTAACGACACTTAACACTCACTTTCTTCCTTTATAGGAGGAAATTATTTTGGCAGCAGAGCAAAGTGTTTTTTTTAGAAAATAAATGTAAAGTATAACAGAGAATTTGATACTTTGATTTGATACTTTAACCTCACTACATTTATTTCATAGCTCAGAGTTCTAGTTACTCAAAGATGAGAATTTAGATGTGAAATTTAACCTTTAAGTGACTAGTACTTTGAGAACTGCCATCAATTACACAATGAAGTTCATTGACGTACAGGTTATTGTATTAGTAATGCTATATTGTACATAGAGACACAATATGACAGAATATGACTGCTGCTAATGTGACTTAGGTAAATGGTTTCAGGCTCTCCCCTCCTGAGTTTGAGAAATGTTCAGGATCAGAAAATGTGTGACTCACAGGTGCTGTAGCATACGGCCACAGCTTCACTCTGAGCTCCATCTCCATAGAGTGCAGACAGTGATATCTGATGCTCCTTAAGACACAGGACAACAGTTTATTGAGACATTGTATTTTTTACTTCATAATATGTACTCCAACAATCCAATAGTTCTTCCCCACCTGTCTCAGGTCGCCTCCACTTAGTGAGGTAAGAAACATCATCATCATCTGCAGCTTCCCAGCGCACCGTGATGTCACTGTCTGAGAAATTAGTTACCCTAAGGTCAGAAGGAGGAGGCACCTTCACTAGAAGAAAAGAATAATGTGTATGGGAATTTTTTAAAAATGAGAAAGCTACATTTTGACATCTTTCATTATTAATAACATTTACAGTACTGTGCAAAAGTCGTGAGCCACACGCTGAAGTATTTCTTTGGACATTATCTGGTTTTTCCACTCCTTTTTAGTCCAGTTCTTGTACCTGACCATTTTCTGAGTAATGTTTTTTGTTTGTTTGTTTTTTGTTTGTGTAAACACTTGGCACTGACCATTGTTGGAGAATTAAAAAGCACCTAAGTCAAGGAATGTGTGTGCACATAACAGAAAACTTGGGAAAGAACCAATTTTAAATCTTTAAGCATTTTGTTACTAGCGGCCTGTCACAAAAACACATTTTGTATAGTGTTTTTTTTTTTTTTTTTTTTTTTTTAAATCTTGTGAATAAAATGTATACAAATGTGTGTGATTAATCACAATGTGTTAGTGTGTAATCACCCTGAGACATGCATGCCTGTCTGCTAGCGTCAGATCTAAAGCCATTTCTGATTTGGAGATGCAGGCTGCAGATTCTGTCCAGATTATCCCAGCTCTCGTCACTAAGCATCCAGTCTTCACTTATCAAATGTGTAAAATTCAAGGCTGGTCCTTAAAAGCTCCCAACAAGGCAAAAACTGTGAATCTAACCAAAAGTGTATTTCCTGTTTCTCCCACATATTGGATTCCACAGTTCCTACAAGTGATCAAATATACACAGTTTTTAGATCTTGGAGTCCCTTTGCACAGTGATAGAAAAACATTACCATTGGAATAACTGCCCACCCACTTGTGGTGCTGGAAAAATTGCCCTGATCTCTGCGCTTAGGCTCAGAGAGAGGTGAGATTTTAGCCTTTACAAGGAGATCACCCAGGTTTTTGTTCCTCCTGAAGGCTGCAATTGCCTTGTGATCCTGAAGCATATGTGTGTCCTGAGTGAACCTTTGAAAGTTGCTCTTGATAACTCTGACCAATTTGCAGGTGGAGGGAGAATATGTGATCACCACTGGGATGAGGGGAGAAACATCAATTGGCTTGGTCTGCAAGAATGAATTGAAACATTTTCTTAAAAAGGACCAACAGTACCCCCTAGTGGAGAGAGCTGAGAATAAAATCTTGACAGCTTCCCCCAAATCACTCTGTTGAGTGCAGATCCTGTGAAATCTCAGTAATTGGGATTTAATTATCCCTGCAAATGTGTGTTTTGGGTGAAAACTTGTTCTGAACAGTAAGGCATGTGTATCTGTAGGTTTGAAAAAGACTTTAACATCTAATTTGTGGTCATTTGGGAAATTTGGGCCCTTAAATGTAGTTGTGTCTAAAAAATCAATTGAGGATTTATTAATGGTGGATTTCAGTTTGATGGAAGCATTATGGTCATTAAATTGTCATTATTAACATTAATATGAATTATCAGTGTAAATATGCTTTTGCGAATGTCTCCTGTTGTCAGATATCCTGTTTGGATCGTCCACTTTGACTCTTCACAACGTATGTTATATTCTGTTAAATATTTAACCTGTGAGTAAAGGAAACTGATACTCACACTGAGTAAAGCGCCAACAACAGTGATGTTGTTGCACCAGAGTCATGTCTAAAGTTCTGTTCAGTGTTTCTGGTTATTGGGAGCAGAGTGTTTCCCCTACTTAAAGCAACGTGATCAGCAAGTACAGAATCAAACAGGTTTTTAATCACTGTACTAAAGGCACAGATGGGGATTGAACCCATGAGCTTTGGCAGACGAGACCAATGCCTTGCCACTTGGCCACTATGCCACACAGGCTGAGCTTTGTCCATACCGTAACATCATATTCCTCTTGAATTGTTCAATTAAATGAATTGATGAACATGTTTGTCATCTTAGTTGGTTTGAGTGCTCAAAGTAGAGAATCACTGCATAAGAATCAGTCCATTCAAAAGCAACATTCTCCAATATTCCAAAAACCCAGAGAAAGATTGCCAAATGCGAACATCATTCCAAGGAAAGCATGAAAAAATGTTGCAAGCTTGTAAAGTGTTGCCACATTTATAGTGCATCTGGTCAACACCGGCATTATTCTGTTAGAATTACTATCACCCAGTTTCAGCCAAGCTTTAGCAGTGACATTTCACTCCACAATGCTCCACAAACCATCATGGTGGTGTTAAATCATAAACAGTATATAACGCTCTATTACTCAATAAGCAATGGTGTTTTGTAAAACTTGAGTGGACTGTTATTTTTATGCTTGTGTATAATTTCTGACATTATGCAGATGTACTCTTTATAAGGCTGTGGAAACCTGCAGTCAGGTGAAACTGAAGAAGTCACTTTGATGAGTGAAAAAGATGCCCAGAACAGACTTTCGGGAGAACATTGCTCCTGGACGGACTGTTGTTTCTTACAGCTAGTGTCTAGTACAGAAAGGGACTTTTTGTTTCCCTTGTCAGCTTGTATTAAAGGTATAGATGGGTATTGAATCCAAGATCTTCAGTTTACAACACTAACACCTTGCCACTTGGCCACCAGGCCACACTGTAGAACCCCAGCACCGCCATCAGGCCAAACTTTTATTGTAGAATAAATGTATCTTGGAAAGTTTGCATTCAAATCTTTTCAAGATTACTGACACCCTATTGGTTTTTGGTGATGACAGATTTAGTGAATCTTCAAAATCTTTCATCCAATTGTTTTCTAATTTTGGGTGCACGTCTGTGCCCTTTAGAATGAGTCATGTTGATTTTTGTGACCCTAGACATCCCTTTCACTCACCCTTCGTCTTTCCTTATCCAGGCTTGGGACCGGCCACGGCAGAGTTGAAGAAGGGTTTTCTTCTGCTTTATTTTTTTGTGTGAGTCTTTATGTACTTGTTCTTTTTGTTTGTTTGTTTGTTTGTTTGTTTTGGGGGGGGGGGGGGGGTGTACATATTTGTGAAACAGAAAATAATGACATCGCTCAAATAATCAGAACATGGAACAGTTGTTGTCCAACAGTCAAGTTTCTTGTCTGCACAAGTGTACACATGGATGAGTGTGTGCATACTCATGCACGCACACACCCACACACACATTTCTTGCACTGTGCACAGGTCATGCTCGTCTTACAATCATCATAGCACCACCACCCTCACCCTCCAAGCCTGGTTTCTTCCTGTTAAAGGGGAGTTTTCCCTTTCCACTATCACCAAGTGCTTGCTCAAAGAGCGTCATATGATTATTGTTGGGTTTTTGGGTTTGTTTGTTTTTTATTGTTACTGTAGGGTCTTTGCCTTACAACATAAAGCAGCTTGAGGTGATTGTTACTGTGATTTGGTGCTATAATATACATATACATTCTGTTTGTTTACATTGTACAGTGTGCCAACTTTTTGTAATTAGTAACATAGTTATTGCCCTTATTGAGCTATAATACAAAAACAACTAAAGCTTTAAAATAAGTGTCAGTGAGCTGAAAAAACAATATTTATACCCAAAACATAGTACAGCAGAATCTAGTATAACATGGAAACACCTACCTGAAACACAGACTTTATGTATTTTAAGTACTTGAGTAAATGTTCCCACTACTATCTGCACTCACTTCCGAAGATATTTAGACTAATGAGAGAACTCTGAGCTCCTCCGCTTCATGTGAGATTCACTTTCCACTGTTTCTTTTCTTTCTTTCTTTTTTAAATCCCTCTCCATTGCATTAATGTCTTGAAATACCAGGAAACCAAGCATCTGCATCTGGAGACTTTTGACTCAAAAGGCAATAAAAACCAAAACAAATGTAAAAAAAAAAAACAATAACAAAAAAAAATGAATACAGGAAAAATTACATTTTCACAAATGTCAAACATTTTTTAATTAAAATTCCTCTTTTTTTCCTACTAAAAAGTTGTAAAAATGAGTCCAAGGGCATGATGCCGTAGCAGAGGATGTACTTCCTGAGGCAGCTGAAGAAATTCAACCTGCCAACACGGATGATGATGCAGTTCTACACTGCAATCATCGACTCCATCCTCACCTCCTCCATCACCGTGTGGTACGCTGGAGCCACTATCAGGGACAAACAGAGACTTCAGCGTGTTGTGCGCTCTGCTGAGAAGGTGATTGGCTGCAAACTCCCATCTCTGCAGGACCTGTACACCTCCAGGACACTGGGGCGTGCAGCTCGGATCACAGCTGACCCTTCTCACCCTGGACACAGTCTGTTTGACCTGCTCCCCTCAGGCAGGAGGCTCCGGTCCATTCGCACCAGAACCTCTCGCCATAAGAACAGTTTCCATAGAAGCATAGATGCATCTGAACATGTGTAGAGAATGACCGTGCCCCAAATTGCCAAATTGGTGTCTTAACACCAAGTTTGTTTTTTGTCTGTTTGGGAGCTGACACAGTCTCAATGGAGATGGGTTTTTGGGGGGGTAGCAGGAGGAGAGAAGCTGCAGAGAGGCGTGTAAGACTGCAACTCTCCTTCCTGGTCCCAACTCTGGATAGTCATATTTTTGGGGGTTTAATAAATTGGTCCATATTTCTAGAAATGAGAGCTGCTCCATCCAAAGTGGGATGGATGCCGTCTCTCCTAACAAGACCAGGTTTCCTCCAGAAGGTTTGCCAATTATCTATGAAGCCCACATCGTTTTTCGGATTCTAAACTGACCGCAGGTGTGAATGTGAGTGTGGATGATTGTCTTTCTATGTTAACCCTGGACAGTTTAACTTGTACCCTCACTTCATGGTAGCGCAATAAGTGGGAGAACACCTATTCCGACACCCATATCTTAGATTAAGCTAATAGTATTAGTGCGCTGTTATCAAAGGTTACCTGGATTATAGGTATATTCAAAACTTTACATAGAAGAGATAAGAGTGCGTGCGTATATGCTCACTTCTGACGATGATAATATGATAAGGTGTTATCTCATCTGTACTTGAAAGTACTTCAAACACCACATGCACATGCAATGTTATCTGTGTGTCTAACGATCTATAAGTGAGCAAAGACAGTGTTATAAATATTTTGAGTCATTTCTATGCCTTGAAAGTACTTACTCAGTACTTACTCAGCGCACACACAGATATTATATTCAAAATCATAACGGTCACGCCTTCGATTTCTTACCGCTACTTTTCGTACAGCATCCAGGAAATGACGTAGACTGTTTCTACTGCATCATTTGCATTTTACATTCACTCTGTGGGCACATCTCCGCTAAAATCTCATATAAACCATTTCTACAACCACCAAACACAACGAAAACAAGCCATGATTAAAAGAGCAGTTACGTAAATGCACACAAGTCCACTAAACAAACAAAACTGAACCACAAATTCATCAGACCTCATGTAACCGGATAAAGAAAGGCTGGTTATCTTCCAGAGCTATCACCGATTCCAAACACCAAGCTTCACCGCGCTCTGACTAAAATTCACTGAAAGAGCCGCAAAAGAAGACCACAAAAACCACCACAGTTATCTAGAGAATCTAAAGAACAGCACAAATTCCAAAGCATGTAAAACACAGGAGCTGTGTCAAATGTTTCACTTGATTTATACGTTATTTATACCTCGAGCACCCTTTTTCTTTCTTAATCATTTTTTTGTTTTTTTTCTCCTAATGTATTCCTTTTTTGTTTACCGACTTGTATTTGTATACATGAGTTGTAAAAGATACTGCAAGCTGTGACATTTTTCCTGCCCTTTCTATAACTGCATTATTATGTATATTTGTTTTTAGTTGTTCAACTTAAAAAAGTAAAAAAAGAAAAAAATATTGGCTCAAAAAGTATTTTTAGGCCTGTTAATAAAATTAAATAATTTCTGCTGTTTAATACCTAAAAAATTCAACTGACATGGTGTTCAATGTGTGCAAAATTGGGCCTTTTTGTTCAACGTCTGGATATTTATGTGTTGGCAGTGCTGTAATTTTTCACGGTTTCACTTTAGAAACATAAAACTTTGCACAGATGATGTTTATACTGAATTTCGGGAATTAAAGGTCTGCAGCTCAGACACAAGCATTTCACTACATGTTGTACCCTGTATGATTGTGTATGTGACAAATAAAGGTTGTTTGTTTCTTTGTTTGTTGTGAAATGTGAACTGAAGCATGTTTTTAAAAGGGTTATATGTTAAAAAAATAAATAAAAAAATTTGGCGGGAATAAAATCTACTCACTTTTTCTGTGTTCCAGTCTCAGTAACTTTGACACAGTAATATCTGCTGCAATATTTACACCTCTGATGACATTTCACAAGTGTTAGCTTTCTTTTGATACCACGATTGTATACACAGAGTTTGTAATTGCACTCAATTAATTTGGGGCATTTCATTTTCGAGCAGGAAGCTCAGAAAACCCTTTGGGGCTCAGGTTAAAGAACTGGACCACTACAGGTTTTAGAAAACCCATCCAGAATAATTTTGTCCATCTGGGCCCATATAGGGACATCAAAGGTCAAAACTTCTGTTGCCCTGTGGAGGTTAAGCGTGGGTTTGCCCTGCTCACACACTCCCGCCCACAACTACCCACTGTGAGCCCATGCAAGTAATAACGTTTTGGCACATTACTTATGATAAGAAGCCACCATGAGGGGAAATACAGTTGTGGAGAAGATGAAACCAAAGCACCTGTTTGATTACACTGTCAGAAATATGAGGCTGGGAGGAGGCGACTGATGCAAAGCCCCAGGGAAAAGGAAAGTTAACGATTTTTTCATTCCAAAAAATCATTTATACAGTTCAGTGGTCTACAGACAGACTGAAGAGAGAAACAAAGCTAGTATCGATCTGATACCAATACCAGTGCTGGTTTGTCAATATTATACAGTGGCTTGCGAAAGTATTCGGCCCCCTTGAACTTTTCCACATTTTGTCACATTACAGCCACAAACATGAATCAATTTTATTGGAATTCCACGTGAAAGACCAATACAGAGTGGTGCACACGTGAGAAGTGGAACGAAAATCATACATGATTCCAAACATTTTTTACAAATAAATAACTGAAATGTGGGGTGTGCGTAATTATTCAGCCCCCTGAGTCAATACTTTGTAGAACCACCTTTTGCTGCAATTACAGCTGCCAGTCTTTTAGGGTATGTCTCTACCAGCTTTGCACATCTAGAGACTGAAATTCTTGCCCATTCTTCTTTGCAAAACAGCTCCAGCCCAGTCAGATTAGATGGACAGCGTTTGTGAACAGCAGTTTTCAGCAGGTTTGTGGCTCAGCTGCAGGGGAGGGGTGAAGCAGTGGGTTCGGGCAGAATGTTTCCAGGCATGTAGTCTTGGAACATCTCCAGATGGATCGTGGATAAGGCCAGGGCCATAGGCACCGTTCATGCAATCCATGTAGAACTGCAAGGGACTTCCTGTTGACAGACAGAAAAAGAGCGGTTAGTGACTTCCTTCCAAACTATTTTCTCCATGCACTTCATTCCCACGCATTTCTCCTGACCATATGCAGATACCTGGGATGTGGGTGCCATCGTATTTGATATCCATCTCATGCAGACCGGCCTCTGTGGGAGCGTACTTGTCAGCAACTGTGCCATCGTTGTTGTCTGTGATGTCAAGCTTAGCAACTTGCCTGATGCCATTCGGACCTCACCTAAAGCAGAGGACAAAAACAATGACACACACACATCATTATGCTCAAACTATCTGTTTATTAAGTAGACTTGTTACCTGTGACCTCTCCTTTCTGGATGGTGAATGAATCACCAGGTCAAATGGTCTCAGACTTGCCACATCCAGCCAGATCATTCCCATTGGTCGGTCTGTTGCCTGAGAGACACGCAAGTGCACACGTCAGATCACAGGTTGTCAAGAGATTGTGGCAACAGTTCTGGTTACAGCGACAACATGTCACAGACTAAATGAACACAGGAAATTAATACAGGACCTGTAACATCAGAAGGCTGTGGCTTCTTAACATTATGCAGCTCTGCTGAACTGTCCATGTGTTTCAGGCATCCCGTTTTTGACATGGAGAGAGAGAAATGAGAGAACGCACCCTCTCAGTGATGAAACACCTGCAATGAGAGACAGCAGACAATGATGCAGTCTGATGAAAGGAGACCATGTGTGCTATAGATGACAAAGGGACAACAGGGAGAAGCTGAACAAAAACTGAAGCTGAGAAGGCCGAGAGACCGGAGGCTGAGGTTTTAGATACCAGGGCTGTTGGGGCATTTGGCTCTGTTGCATGAGCTGGTCTGACGGAGCTCCTTCCAGTACTTGGAGGGTGTAGGCAGGGATGATGGAGGGAATTGAGAGAGGGAAAAAGATAAGGCATTGGAGCGGATTAAAACGGCGTCAAAGTGATATAGCGAAACGGCTGCAGCCATCAGGACCAATCACAAAGCCTCTGTAGGGGAATGGATCTGTGCAATTTATGCAATTCCCTTCTCACATATACATTGAAACAGAGAAGGTAGGACTGACTAACAACCACAAGAGCTTTCTGAGACTGATTATATACTGATTTTGAGTATAAACACTAGCAAAATGCAAGTTTTGCTGCAGCAGATGTCATTGACTGCTTCAGGGCTTGCTCCCAGCAGCTGGACGGTGTCCTGGAGTAAAGAACTACATATCTAGCTGTTGTGACAGTATCAGGTCAGTTCATGTCTACATACTCACTGGCTAAGTTATGGTAGTGAAGGCTCACTGACTCTGTCTTCCACTACTCTCAGACACTGTGTCATATTTTCAGAGGAGCCCAACAAACCACAGATCACTGAGCTGTCCTAACAAATCTCCAGCAATGATGCAACACGTAGGAAGACTGAGTTATAAAGACATGGCAATATTTCAACAAGGTCTTGAATTATGAGGCCCCGTCATATCTTAAACACATTAAGGTACACATCACCCGGTACAGCTCTTCATCTCAGACTAGCTCTTTCTAAAAGTAGAATGGGAGCAGAGCCTTCAGCTTTCAGGGCTCTGCTCTGAACAGCTCCCAGTTTGGATTCAGGAGACA
>NW_020328352.1:0-9816 GCF_001858045.2 Oreochromis niloticus
GGACCAGCACCTGCAGACAACAAACAACACTATCATCCCAACACAGTCAGAACTCATTTAAAGTTTTGGGACTTGTGGAATTTCTGGAATTCTGACACATGACAGCCGGCTGAAGCCCAGAAGAGGTGAAGATGTGATGACTACGACCCACTCACAGTGTGATCCTGGCTATCAGCTCCAGTCAATGCTGTGTAGGACACGTGATACTGGAGGACATGAGCATTGGAGGTACCCAACTGATCACCATGCTGACGGCAGTCTCATCAGAAAGCGTGAGGCTGGTTGGGCCTCCACCAGAGCCTGCAGCAACATCATAGAAGAGATAAAGTACCACAGCTAACGACACTTAACACTCACTTTCTTCCTTTATAGGAGGAAATTATTTTGGCAGCAGAGCAAAGTGTTTTTTTTAGAAAATAAATGTAAAGTATAACAGAGAATTTGATACTTTGATTTGATACTTTAACCTCACTACATTTATTTCATAGCTCAGAGTTCTAGTTACTCAAAGATGAGAATTTAGATGTGAAATTTAACCTTTAAGTGACTAGTACTTTGAGAACTGCCATCAATTACACAATGAAGTTCATTGACGTACAGGTTATTGTATTAGTAATGCTATATTGTACATAGAGACACAATATGACAGAATATGACTGCTGCTAATGTGACTTAGGTAAATGGTTTCAGGCTCTCCCCTCCTGAGTTTGAGAAATGTTCAGGATCAGAAAATGTGTGACTCACAGGTGCTGTAGCATACGGCCACAGCTTCACTCTGAGCTCCATCTCCATAGAGTGCAGACAGTGATATCTGATGCTCCTTAAGACACAGGACAACAGTTTATTGAGACATTGTATTTTTTACTTCATAATATGTACTCCAACAATCCAATAGTTCTTCCCCACCTGTCTCAGGTCGCCTCCACTTAGTGAGGTAAGAAACATCATCATCATCTGCAGCTTCCCAGCGCACCGTGATGTCACTGTCTGAGAAATTAGTTACCCTAAGGTCAGAAGGAGGAGGCACCTTCACTAGAAGAAAAGAATAATGTGTATGGGAATTTTTTAAAAATGAGAAAGCTACATTTTGACATCTTTCATTATTAATAACATTTACAGTACTGTGCAAAAGTCGTGAGCCACACGCTGAAGTATTTCTTTGGACATTATCTGGTTTTTCCACTCCTTTTTAGTCCAGTTCTTGTACCTGACCATTTTCTGAGTAATGTTTTTTGTTTGTTTGTTTTTTGTTTGTGTAAACACTTGGCACTGACCATTGTTGGAGAATTAAAAAGCACCTAAGTCAAGGAATGTGTGTGCACATAACAGAAAACTTGGGAAAGAACCAATTTTAAATCTTTAAGCATTTTGTTACTAGCGGCCTGTCACAAAAACACTTTTGTATAGTGTTTTTTTTTTTTTTTTTTTTTTAAATCTTGTGAATAAAATGTATACAAATGTGTGTGATTAATCACAATGTGTTAGTGTGTAATCACCCTGAGACATGCATGCCTGTCTGCTAGCGTCAGATCTAAAGCCATTTCTGATTTGGAGATGCAGGCTGCAGATTCTGTCCAGATTATCCCAGCTCTCGTCACTAAGCATCCAGTCTTCACTTATCAAATGTGTAAAATTCAAGGCTGGTCCTTAAAAGCTCCCAACAAGGCAAAAACTGTGAATCTAACCAAAAGTGTATTTCCTGTTTCTCCCACATATTGGATTCCACAGTTCCTACAAGTGATCAAATATACACAGTTTTTAGATCTTGGAGTCCCTTTGCACAGTGATAGAAAAACATTACCATTGGAATAACTGCCCACCCACTTGTGGTGCTGGAAAAATTGCCCTGATCTCTGCGCTTAGGCTCAGAGAGAGGTGAGATTTTAGCCTTTACAAGGAGATCACCCAGGTTTTTGTTCCTCCTGAAGGCTGCAATTGCCTTGTGATCCTGAAGCATATGTGTGTCCTGAGTGAACCTTTGAAAGTTGCTCTTGATAACTCTGACCAATTTGCAGGTGGAGGGAGAATATGTGATCACCACTGGGATGAGGGGAGAAACATCAATTGGCTTGGTCTGCAAGAATGAATTGAAACATTTTCTTAAAAAGGACCAACAGTACCCCCTAGTGGAGAGAGCTGAGAATAAAATCTTGACAGCTTCCCCCAAATCACTCTGTTGAGTGCAGATCCTGTGAAATCTCAGTAATTGGGATTTAATTATCCCTGCAAATGTGTGTTTTGGGTGAAAACTTGTTCTGAACAGTAAGGCATGTGTATCTGTAGGTTTGAAAAAGACTTTAACATCTAATTTGTGGTCATTTGGGAAATTTGGGCCCTTAAATGTAGTTGTGTCTAAAAAATCAATTGAGGATTTATTAATGGTGGATTTCAGTTTGATGGAAGCATTATGGTCATTAAATTGTCATTATTAACATTAATATGAATTATCAGTGTAAATATGCTTTTGCGAATGTCTCCTGTTGTCAGATATCCTGTTTGGATCGTCCACTTTGACTCTTCACAACGTATGTTATATTCTGTTAAATATTTAACCTGTGAGTAAAGGAAACTGATACTCACACTGAGTAAAGCGCCAACAACAGTGATGTTGTTGCACCAGAGTCATGTCTAAAGTTCTGTTCAGTGTTTCTGGTTATTGGGAGCAGAGTGTTTCCCCTACTTAAAGCAACGTGATCAGCAAGTACAGAATCAAACAGGTTTTTAATCACTGTACTAAAGGCACAGATGGGGATTGAACCCATGAGCTTTGGCAGACGAGACCAATGCCTTGCCACTTGGCCACTATGCCACACAGGCTGAGCTTTGTCCATACCGTAACATCATATTCCTCTTGAATTGTTCAATTAAATGAATTGATGAACATGTTTGTCATCTTAGTTGGTTTGAGTGCTCAAAGTAGAGAATCACTGCATAAGAATCAGTCCATTCAAAAGCAACATTCTCCAATATTCCAAAAACCCAGAGAAAGATTGCCAAATGCGAACATCATTCCAAGGAAAGCATGAAAAAATGTTGCAAGCTTGTAAAGTGTTGCCACATTTATAGTGCATCTGGTCAACACCGGCATTATTCTGTTAGAATTACTATCACCCAGTTTCAGCCAAGCTTTAGCAGTGACATTTCACTCCACAATGCTCCACAAACCATCATGGTGGTGTTAAATCATAAACAGTATATAACGCTCTATTACTCAATAAGCAATGGTGTTTTGTAAAACTTGAGTGGACTGTTATTTTTATGCTTGTGTATAATTTCTGACATTATGCAGATGTACTCTTTATAAGGCTGTGGAAACCTGCAGTCAGGTGAAACTGAAGAAGTCACTTTGATGAGTGAAAAAGATGCCCAGAACAGACTTTCGGGAGAACATTGCTCCTGGACGGACTGTTGTTTCTTACAGCTAGTGTCTAGTACAGAAAGGGACTTTTTGTTTCCCTTGTCAGCTTGTATTAAAGGTATAGATGGGTATTGAATCCAAGATCTTCAGTTTACAACACTAACACCTTGCCACTTGGCCACCAGGCCACACTGTAGAACCCCAGCACCGCCATCAGGCCAAACTTTTATTGTAGAATAAATGTATCTTGGAAAGTTTGCATTCAAATCTTTTCAAGATTACTGACACCCTATTGGTTTTTGGTGATGACAGATTTAGTGAATCTTCAAAATCTTTCATCCAATTGTTTTCTAATTTTGGGTGCACGTCTGTGCCCTTTAGAATGAGTCATGTTGATTTTTGTGACCCTAGACATCCCTTTCACTCACCCTTCGTCTTTCCTTATCCAGGCTTGGGACCGGCCACGGCAGAGTTGAAGAAGGGTTTTCTTCTGCTTTATTTTTTGTGTGAGTCTTTATGTACTTGTTCTTTTTGTTTGTTTGTTTGTTTGTTTGTTTTGGGGGGGGGGGTGTACATATTTGTGAAACAGAAAATAATGACATCGCTCAAATAATCAGAACATGGAACAGTTGTTGTCCAACAGTCAAGTTTCTTGTCTGCACAAGTGTACACATGGATGAGTGTGTGCATACTCATGCACGCACACACCCACACACACATTTCTTGCACTGTGCACAGGTCATGCTCGTCTTACAATCATCATAGCACCACCACCCTCACCCTCCAAGCCTGGTTTCTTCCTGTTAAAGGGGAGTTTTCCCTTTCCACTATCACCAAGTGCTTGCTCAAAGAGCGTCATATGATTATTGTTGGGTTTTGGGTTTGTTTGTTTTTATTGTTACTGTAGGGTCTTTGCCTTACAACATAAAGCAGCTTGAGGTGATTGTTACTGTGATTTGGTGCTATAATATACATATACATTCTGTTTGTTTACATTGTACAGTGTGCCAACTTTTTGTAATTAGTAACATAGTTATTGCCCTTATTGAGCTATAATACAAAAACAACTAAAGCTTTAAAATAAGTGTCAGTGAGCTGAAAAAACAATATTTATACCCAAAACATAGTACAGCAGAATCTAGTATAACATGGAAACACCTACCTGAAACACAGACTTTATGTATTTTAAGTACTTGAGTAAATGTTCCCACTACTATCTGCACTCACTTCCGAAGATATTTAGACTAATGAGAGAACTCTGAGCTCCTCCGCTTCATGTGAGATTCACTTTCCACTGTTTCTTTTCTTTCTTTCTTTTTTAAATCCCTCTCCATTGCATTAATGTCTTGAAATACCAGGAAACCAAGCATCTGCATCTGGAGACTTTTGACTCAAAAGGCAATAAAAACCAAAACAAATGTAAAAAAAAAAAACAATAACAAAAAAAATGAATACAGGAAAAATTACATTTTCACAAATGTCAAACATTTTTTAATTAAAATTCCTCTTTTTTCCTACTAAAAAGTTGTAAAAATGAGTCCAAGGGCATGATGCCGTAGCAGAGGATGTACTTCCTGAGGCAGCTGAAGAAATTCAACCTGCCAACACGGATGATGATGCAGTTCTACACTGCAATCATCGACTCCATCCTCACCTCCTCCATCACCGTGTGGTACGCTGGAGCCACTATCAGGGACAAACAGAGACTTCAGCGTGTTGTGCGCTCTGCTGAGAAGGTGATTGGCTGCAAACTCCCATCTCTGCAGGACCTGTACACCTCCAGGACACTGGGGCGTGCAGCTCGGATCACAGCTGACCCTTCTCACCCTGGACACAGTCTGTTTGACCTGCTCCCCTCAGGCAGGAGGCTCCGGTCCATTCGCACCAGAACCTCTCGCCATAAGAACAGTTTCCATAGAAGCATAGATGCATCTGAACATGTGTAGAGAATGACCGTGCCCCAAATTGCCAAATTGGTGTCTTAACACCAAGTTTGTTTTTGTCTGTTTGGGAGCTGACACAGTCTCAATGGAGATGGGTTTTTGGGGGGTAGCAGGAGGAGAGAAGCTGCAGAGAGGCGTGTAAGACTGCAACTCTCCTTCCTGGTCCCAACTCTGGATAGTCATATTTTTGGGGGTTTAATAAATTGGTCCATATTTCTAGAAATGAGAGCTGCTCCATCCAAAGTGGGATGGATGCCGTCTCTCCTAACAAGACCAGGTTTCCTCCAGAAGGTTTGCCAATTATCTATGAAGCCCACATCGTTTTTCGGATTCTAAACTGACCGCAGGTGTGAATGTGAGTGTGGATGATTGTCTTTCTATGTTAACCCTGGACAGTTTAACTTGTACCCCTCACTTCATGGTAGCGCAATAAGTGGGAGAACACCTATTCCGACACCCATATCTTAGATTAAGCTAATAGTATTAGTGCGCTGTTATCAAAGGTTACCTGGATTATAGGTATATTCAAAACTTTACATAGAAGAGATAAGAGTGCGTGCGTATATGCTCACTTCTGACGATGATAATATGATAAGGTGTTATCTCATCTGTACTTGAAAGTACTTCAAACACCACATGCACATGCAATGTTATCTGTGTGTCTAACGATCTATAAGTGAGCAAAGACAGTGTTATAAATATTTTGAGTCATTTCTATGCCTTGAAAGTACTTACTCAGTACTTACTCAGCGCACACACAGATATTATATTCAAAATCATAACGGTCACGCCTTCGATTTCTTACCGCTACTTTTCGTACAGCATCCAGGAAATGACGTAGACTGTTTCTACTGCATCATTTGCATTTTACATTCACTCTGTGGGCACATCTCCGCTAAAATCTCATATAAACCATTTCTACAACCACCAAACACAACGAAAACAAGCCATGATTAAAAGAGCAGTTACGTAAATGCACACAAGTCCACTAAACAAACAAAACTGAACCACAAATTCATCAGACCTCATGTAACCGGATAAAGAAAGGCTGGTTATCTTCCAGAGCTATCACCGATTCCAAACAC
The DNA here is from genome assembly GCF_001858045.2 of Oreochromis niloticus. NCBI lineage: Eukaryota > Metazoa > Chordata > Actinopteri > Cichliformes > Cichlidae > Oreochromis > Oreochromis niloticus. Next base: position 6,387 of record NW_020328352.1, read on the forward strand.
CAAGCTTCACCGCGCTCTGACTAAAATTCACTGAAAGAGCCGCAAAAGAAGACCACAAAAACCACCACAGTTATCTAGAGAATCTAAAGAACAGCACAAATTCCAAAGCATGTAAAACACAGGAGCTGTGTCAAATGTTTCACTTGATTTATACGTTATTTATACCTCGAGCACCCTTTTTTCTTTCTTAATCATTTTTTTTGTTTTTTTCTCCTAATGTATTCCTTTTTTGTTTACCGACTTGTATTTGTATACATGAGTTGTAAAAGATACTGCAAGCTGTGACATTTTTCCTGCCCTTTCTATAACTGCATTATTATGTATATTTGTTGTTTAGTTGTTCAACTTAAAAAAGTAAAAAAAGAAAAAAATATTGGCTCAAAAAGTATTTTTAGGCCTGTTAATAAAATTAAATAATTTCTGCTGTTTAATACCTAAAAAATTCAACTGACATGGTGTTCAATGTGTGCAAAATTGGGCCTTTTTGTTCAACGTCTGGATATTTATGTGTTGGCAGTGCTGTAATTTTTCACGGTTTCACTTTAGAAACATAAAACTTTGCACAGATGATGTTTATACTGAATTTCGGGAATTAAAGGTCTGCAGCTCAGACACAAGCATTTCACTACATGTTGTACCCTGTATGATTGTGTATGTGACAAATAAAGGTTGTTTGTTTCTTTGTTTGTTGTGAAATGTGAACTGAAGCATGTTTTTAAAAGGGTTATATGTTAAAAAAATAAATAAAAATTTGGCGGGAATAAAATCTACTCACTTTTTCTGTGTTCCAGTCTCAGTAACTTTGACACAGTAATATCTGCTGCAATATTTACACCTCTGATGACATTTCACAAGTGTTAGCTTTCTTTTGATACCACGATTGTATACACAGAGTTTGTAATTGCACTCAATTAATTTGGGCATTTCATTTTCGAGCAGGAAGCTCAGAAAACCCTTTGGGGCTCAGGTTAAAGAACTGGACCACTACAGGTTTTAGAAAACCCATCCAGAATAATTTTGTCCATCTGGGCCCATATAGGGACATCAAAGGTCAAAACTTCTGTTGCCCTGTGGAGGTTAAGCGTGGGTTTGCCCTGCTCACACACTCCCGCCCACAACTACCCACTGTGAGCCCATGCAAGTAATAACGTTTTGGCACATTACTTATGATAAGAAGCCACCATGAGGGGAAATACAGTTGTGGAGAAGATGAAACCAAAGCACCTGTTTGATTACACTGTCAGAAATATGAGGCTGGGAGGAGGCGACTGATGCAAAGCCCCAGGGAAAAGGAAAGTTAACGATTTTTTCATTCCAAAAAATCATTTATACAGTTCAGTGGTCTACAGACAGACTGAAGAGAGAAACAAAGCTAGTATCGATCTGATACCAATACCAGTGCTGGTTTGTCAATATTATACAGTGGCTTGCGAAAGTATTCGGCCCCCTTGAACTTTTCCACATTTTGTCACATTACAGCCACAAACATGAATCAATTTTATTGGAATTCCACGTGAAAGACCAATACAGAGTGGTGCACACGTGAGAAGTGGAACGAAAATCATACATGATTCCAAACATTTTTTACAAATAAATAACTGAAATGTGGGGTGTGCGTAATTATTCAGCCCCCTGAGTCAATACTTTGTAGAACCACCTTTTGCTGCAATTACAGCTGCCAGTCTTTTAGGGTATGTCTCTACCAGCTTTGCACATCTAGAGACTGAAATTCTTGCCCATTCTTCTTTGCAAAACAGCTCCAGCCCAGTCAGATTAGATGGACAGCGTTTGTGAACAGCAGTTTTCAGCAGGTTTGTGGCTCAGCTGCAGGGGAGGGGTGAAGCAGTGGGTTTCGGGCAGAATGTTTCCAGGCATGTAGTCTTGGAACATCTCCAGATGGATCGTGGATAAGGCCAGGGCCATAGGCACCGTTCATGCAATCCATGTAGAACTGCAAGGGACTTCCTGTTGACAGACAGAAAAAGAGCGGTTAGTGACTTCCTTCCAAACTATTTTCTCCATGCACTTCATTCCCACGCATTTCTCCTGACCATATGCAGATACCTGGGATGTGGGTGCCATCGTATTTGATATCCATCTCATGCAGACCGGCCTCTGTGGGAGCGTACTTGTCAGCAACTGTGCCATCGTTGTTGTCTGTGATGTCAAGCTTAGCAACTTTGCCTGATGCCATTCGGACCTCACCTAAAGCAGAGGACAAAAACAATGACACACACACATCATTATGCTCAAACTATCTGTTTATTAAGTAGACTTGTTACCTGTGACCTCTCCTTTCTGGATGGTGAATGGAATCACCAGGTCAAATGGTCTCAGACTTGCCACATCCAGCCAGATCATTCCCATTGGTCGGTCTGTTGCCTGAGAGACACGCAAGTGCACACGTCAGATCACAGGTTGTTAAGAGATTGTGGCAACAGTTCTGGTTACAGCGACAACATGTCACAGACTAAATGAACACAGGAAATTAATACAGGACCTGTAACATCAGAAGGCTGTGGCTTCTTAACATTATGCAGCTCTGCTGAACTGTCCATGTGTTTCAGGCATCCCGTTTTGACATGGAGAGAGAAATGAGAGAACGCCCTCTCAGTGATGAAACACCTGCAATGAGAGACAGCAGACAATGATGCAGTCTGATGAAAGGAGACCATGTGTGCTATAGATGACAAAGGGACAACAGGGAGAAGCTGAACAAAAACTGAAGCTGAGAAGGCCGAGAGACCGGAGGCTGAGGTTTTAGATACCCAGGGCTGTTGGGGCATTTGGCTCTGTTGCATGAGCTGGTCTGACGGAGCTCCTTCCAGTACTTGGAGGGTGTAGGCAGGGATGATGGAGGGAATTGAGAGAGGAAAAGATAAGGCATTGGAGCGGATTAAAACGGCGTCAAAGTGATATAGCGAAACGGCTGCAGCCATCAGGACCAATCACAAAGCCTCTGTAGGGGAATGGATCTGTGCAATTTATGCAATTCCCTTCTCACATATACATTGAAACAGAGAAGGTAGGACTGACTAACAACCACAGAGCTTTCTGAGACTGATTATATACTGATTTTGAGTATAACACTAGCAAAATGCAAGTTTTGCTGCAGCAGATGTCATTGACTGCTTCAGGGCTTGCTCCCAGCAGCTGGACGGTGTCCTGGAGTAAAGAACTACATATCTAGTGTTGTGACAGTATCAGGTCAGTTCATGTCTACATACTCACTGGCTAAGTTATGGTAGTGAGGCTCACTGACTCTGTCTTCCACTACTCTCAGACACTGTGTCATATTTTCAGAGGAGCCCAACAAACCACAGATCACTGAGCTGTCCTAACAAATCTCCAGCAATGATGCAACACGTAGGAAGACTGAGTTATAAAGACATGGCAATATTTCAACAGGTCTTGAATTATGAGGCCCCGT